>NC_053125.1:22447790-22518436 GCF_010015445.1 Perca fluviatilis | reverse complement strand
CCCGTGCCATTGCGCATTTATACCTATGACTTTCAACATTAATTACTATGACTTTTACTTTCAACATAATTTTATACTATGACGGACGCCGGAGCATACTATAATCTTTGATCCCGACTGACCATACCATTCTATGACATACCATACTTATGACTTTTTCAACATTAATCTTTACCCGGCGATATTTTTCGATAATTTATGCGGACTTCTACATACTATACTTTATGACGCTTTTTACCATACTATGACTTCAACACAATTATTTTAAGCGATTTTCGATAATTCTATGATCTCTTTTTCTTTGTTACGCACTATGACTTCTTTTCGACATACTCATATTATGATCGCTTCTTTTTGACATACCTTTATAATTTTTAAAAGGACTTTTCCTTTTTTCAACACACTATTCTGGCGATAATTTGGCGACTTTTTCCCTTTTTTCGGTTAATACCTCATACCTGCGACGTTTCTTTCATTACCTTATACCATGACTTTTCTCCTTTTTTCAACATTAACTATTCTACGATTTTCGACATAATTTATGACTTTTTCTCTCGGTTCATACCATGACTTTTTTCGCATACCATTCTATGACGTTTCTTTTGACATAATACCATGACTTTTCAACAATCTTTATTCTATGACATTTTTCGATACTCAAGGACTTTTCCTCTTTTCGACATACCATACCAAGCGACGTTTCTCTTTTGACATACCATACCAAGCGATTCTCTTTTCAACACACTATTCTACGATTTTCTCGGACATAATTTATGACTTTCTCTTTATCCAACATGCCATCCCATGATCTTTCCGACAATTATACCTTTACTTTTCCTCCTTTTTTACATACTGTACTCATGACGCCCTCTTTTTGACATGCTGTACTTTGACTTTTTCCACATACCTTTATACCATTATGACTTTTCTCTGTTCTTCGGCGATACCTATAATTTTGACTTTTTCTCAAAATGCCATACCTTATGACTTTTTTTCCTCTTCAACTACTATACTATGATACTATTCTGTCTTTGTCCCTCTGTAATTCATGATTTCTACTCTTTTTCAACATAACGTAATTATGACTCTCCTGTTTGACCAACATGCTATACCATGACTTTTTCGACATACTATACCTTTATGACTTTTCTTCAACATACCTCGTACCATGATCGCCTCTTTATTCAACACGCTATACTCATGACTTTCGACATGGTCACCAACCTTTCTAAACGGAGCCACTTTGGCGGGAAAATTCGGACCTCATACCGGCATACCAGTTTTGACACTCTTCTGAA
This sequence comes from Perca fluviatilis, assembly GCF_010015445.1. Classification (NCBI taxonomy): domain Eukaryota; kingdom Metazoa; phylum Chordata; class Actinopteri; order Perciformes; family Percidae; genus Perca; species Perca fluviatilis. Next base: position 22,517,138 of record NC_053125.1, on the reverse strand, counting down.
ACAACTTTGTTCCAGTTTGCCTTAGTTTATGATTATTAATGATTAACGGAGCATGATTAATGACCAGTTTATATGATTACACGATTAACGATAGTTTATGATTATTGGTTAATGACAATGATATGATAATATGATTATTAATTTTATCAATTTGATAGTTATTACGACAATGATAAGATTAATAGTTATATGATACAATGATTTGAAGTATATGAGATAATGTATAGTTATATATGAAGATGATTATGACATGATGATTAGAGGATTAATGAAGTATATGATGATCAATGATTATGATAGTTTACAGATCAATGATGTCACTTTATGTGGAAGACACTGAGCAGTAATGATTTCTCACCACACCATCACCAAATGATCCCTAAACAAGGAAACAGATAAATACTAACATCCACCTTCATTTTGAGAACAGGAGGGCTCCGGCGTGGTCCCTACCTTGAGCCCCCTGGTAATAATTGTTGGTGATGGGGCAGATCTCACAGCTATCACTAACCCCTTCTTCGGAGCATCACCACTCCGACTTCCTCTTACCACACTAGACACTGTACCACGAGCGACATACTCATACCTACCTCTTCAACACACCTGAAACCACCACCACCACCATGACTTTCAGCACTATACCATGACTTGACCTCTTTGACATACCTTTATACATGATTCTTTATTCAACATAATTATACTTATGACTCTTTTTCACATACTAATTCACTCTCTCCCCTCTTTATTTGACATGCTATACCTAATGACCTCTCCACCCTTTGCAACATACTCATACCTATGACTTTTACACTATACCTATTACTTTTTCCACATCTATACTCATGTCTCTCTCACTATACACTATACTCAGGACTCTTTTTTCCCCCCTCCTCCTTCACTCATACCTATAATTATGATCTTTTCTACAAATTACAAAATTGACTTTTTTCCTCTTTTTAATTTGATTATGCTATACTCATGACTCTTTTTCTCAACATACCTATACTATGACTTTTCCTTTTTCACATACCTTATGCTCTACTTTTTTCTGACATTTATACCTATGACCTTTTTCCACTTTTGCAACATACTTACACTTATGACTTTTTGACATACCTTATACATGACTTTTTCCCTCTTTCACATACTATATTATGACTTTTTTTTCGACAAGCTATACTAAGGACTCTTTTCCACCTTTTTACAAATACATACTATACTATGACTTCTTTTGAATTATAACTATGACTCTTTTTACATACTGTACCTATGAGTTTTCTTGAGATACTATAATAAGACTTACTTTTTTTTCAACACACTATACTTCATGACTTTTTTCAACAAATTATACTTCATGACTCCTCTTTTTCAACATAATTATACTAGACTTATTCCTCTTTTCTCAACACACCTATACTAAGTGATCTTTTTCTCCCCTCTCACATAATTATGCCTGACTTTTCTTCTCACACCATAATTATTACTTTTTTTTTCCACATGCTATAATTGTCTTCTTCTCATATTCTATACTTATGAACTTTTTTTTTCTGGCTTTTTTTGACACAAGCAATTAGTGACTTTCTCCGCACATACTCATACTCATGACTTTTTTGACGTGCACTATACTCATGACTGTTGGACCTTCTGGACATGCTACACCATGATTCTTTTTCGCCCCTCTCTTTCACATGCTATACCTATGACTTTTGATACTCACTATATTCTTTTTTCCACCTTTTTGCAACATAACTGTACTCATGACTCTTTCTTCAACATACTATACCATTACATTTTTTCCACATGCAAAGCAATTGTCTCTTTTCTTTCTCGATATTCACACTTATATTCCTTTAATCTTTTTTGCACATGCTACTATGACTTTTTTCTCTCACATACTCATACTTATGACTTTTTTTACATACCATACTCATTACTTTTTTCCACATGCTATACCTGTCCTTTTTCTCGAGATCTATACTTATATCCTTTTTCCCTCTCTTTTTTGAATCTATGCATATGACTTTTTTTCTCAACTATACTCATTATGACTTTTTGACATACTATACCTACTTTTTTTCCACATCCTATAATTCTTTTTTTTTGATATCAATAACTATGATCTTTTCCTCTTTTTTTCAACATGCTATACTCAGACTCTTTTCAACATACTATACTATTATGATCTTTTTTCCTTCTTTCCAACACACTACACTATACTTTTTCCTCTTTATTCAACATAAACGTACTATGACTTTTTTTCAATATACTATACTACTTATGACTTTTTTCTACATAATTGTAACTGCTCTTTTTCTTTATTCTTTACATGCTATACTATGACTTTTTTCAACATAACCATACTCATGACTTTTTTTCCTTTTTCACATACCATGCCTGACTTTTTTCACAGCATAACCATGACTTTTTCCTCACTTTTGGGAACATAACTATACTAATGACTTTTTGACATACTATACTCATTACTTTTCCACATGCTATACTGTCTTTTCTCGATATTCTATACTCATGACTTTTTCCCTCTTTTTCTACATACTGTACTCATGACGTTTTCGACATACTATACTATGACTTATTTCCTCTTTTTTCAACACACTATTCTATGACTTTTGCCGACATAACTATACTCATGACTTTTTTCTTGACATAACTATACTTATGACTTTTTAATCTTTTTGACATACTATACTTATTAACTTTTTTCCTATTTTTTGACATGCTATACTCATGACTTTTTGACATAACTGTACTCATGACTTTTTTTCCTCTTTATTCAACATATATACTCATGACTTTTTCTACATACTGAATTGACTTTTTTTCCCCTCTTTATTTGACATGCTATACTCATGACTTTTTTTCCACCTTTTTGCAACATGCTATACCATATGACTTTTTTTCAACATACTATACTATGATTCTTTTTTCCCTTTTTCGACATACTCATGCTCTGACTTTTTCTCGACATGCTATACCATGATCTTTTTTCCCACCTTTTTGGCAACATACTATACTCATGACTTTTTATATTACTATACTCATGAGTTTTTTTCCTCTTTTTTTCGACATAACTATATTATGACTTTTTTTCGATGCTATACTCATGACTTTTTTTCCACTTTTTACAACATACCTATACTCATGACTTTCTTTGACATGCTATACTATGACTTTTTTCACTTTTTTTCTACATAATTGTACTCATGACGCTTTCGAGATACTATAATTATGACTTATTTCCTCTTTTTCAACACACTATACTATGACTTTTCAACATACCATACTATGACTTTTTTTCCTTTTTCAACATAACTATACTATGACTTTATTTCCTCTTTTTTCAACACACTATACCATGACTTTTTTTCTCCTTTTTTGACATACTATGCTCTGACTTTTTTGCACATAATTATACTCATTACTTTTTTCCACATGCTATAACTGTCTTTTTCTGATATTCTATACTTATACTTTTTTTCCTCTTTTTTGACATGCTATACTATGACTTTTCCTACATACCATACTATGACTTTTTTTCACGTGACTAATACTATGACTTTTTTAACCTTTTTTTCTCGATGCTATAACTATGACTTTTTTTTTCCTCTTTTTCGACATGCTATAATTATGACTTTTTGACATACTGTACTATGACTTTTTCCCTCTTTTTTATTCAACATACTGTAACTATTACTTTTTTTTCAACATACTATACTATGACTTTTTTCTACATACTGTACTGACTTTTTTTCCTCTTTATTTGACATACTGTACTATGACTTTTTTCCACATACTATACTATGACTTTTTTCGACATGCTATACTATGACTTTTTCCACTTTTTGCAACATACTATACTATGACTTTCTTTGACATGCTATAGTATTACTTTTTTCCACATGCTATACTATGTCTTTTTTCGATATTTTATACTATGACTTTTTTCCTCGTTTTTTGACATGCTATACTATGACTTTTTTCACTTTTTCTACATACTGTACTATGACGTTTTCGACATACTATACTATGACTTATTTCCTCTTTTTTCAACACACTATACTATGACTTTTTCCAACACAATATACTATGACTTTTTCCAACATACTATACTATGACTTTTTCAACTGAACTATACTTATGACTTTTTTAATTTTTTTGACACACTATAATTATGACTTATTTCCTCTTTTTTCAACACACTATACTATGACTTTTTCCAACACACTATACTATGACTTTTTCCAACATACTATACTATGACTTTTTTCGACGAACTATACTATGACTTTTTTTAATCTTTTTTTGACACACTATACTATGACTTTTTTTCCTCTTTTTTCGACATACTGTACTATGACTTTTTTTCCTCTTAATATGCTATACTATGACTTTTTTTCCTCTTTTTTCGACATACTGTACAATGACTTTTTTTCCTCTTTTTTTGACATACTATACAATGACTTTTTTCAACACACTATACTATGACTTTTTCGACATGCTATACTATGACTTTTTCGACACACTATACTATGACTTTTTTTCCTCTTTTTTTGACATACTGTACTATGACTTTTTTCCTCTTTATTCAACATGCTATACTATGACTTTTTTCCTCTTTTTTCAACTTCGACAAACTATACTAGACTTTTTTCGACATACTATACTGTCTTTTTTTCGACATGCTATACTATGACTTTTTTCCTCTATACTATGACTTTTTTTCCTCTTTATTTGACATGCTATACTATGACTTTTTCCACATACTATACTATGACTTTTTTGACATACTATATTATTACTTTTTTCCACATGCTATACTATGTATTTTTTTCGATATTCTATACTATGACTTTTTTCCTCTTTTTTTGACATGCTATACTATGACTTTTTTCACTTTTTTCTACATACGGTACTATGACATTTTCGACATACTATACTATGACTTTTTTTCACTTTTTTCCACATACTATACTATGACTTTTTTTTGGTGACAATTAAAAGCAGCAAACTTTGACCGTATTACAAACCCTGAGTACAGTAACATCACAGTGGCACAGTAACATCTCTCTTGATGCCTGGCTAAACAAAGTCAGAACACCTTAACTCAACTTCAGCATGCCGAAACAAAGGCAAAGAGCTGTAACAGCTGTTGCGGCGTTCTGCTCTGGTTTCTCATTTGGTTTTGGATGTTACGGTTGTCATAGCCCTTTATTTTCTCGTTAAAACAATCAAATTGACTCATGATATGTATTCACATGACAAAGGAGGTCTCAAATACCCCAAAAATGACATGAACAAATTTTTGCCCAATCATGTTACGGTGTTTTCCCTTTGTAAGGCAGTATAGCTATACTATGACTTTTTTTATGACTTTTGGACATACTATGCTATGACTTTTTTGACATACTATACTACGACTTTTTAAGTTATAGAGTTGACTGTTTTAATCACATGCTAAGTAATTTTAAAAAAGTAATACTTTTAGCGCGTATATTTTCACATGTAAATCGAAAAACTGTTTATTTCAACCAAAATTAGAGTTGTGATGGTTTGAAAAGTGGAGAGACGACCTAAAATGGTGTTTCAAAGTTTTATTTTGTTTCTGTGGACTTTGAATGAAGTGTATTTTATGATGCTAAAATGGTTTAGCGAACGCAATTTTGTGGATGTTTTTGTTTAAAAAAAGGATCTTACTCTTTAACACAAGGTCCACCTCCTTAGAAATTCTTAGAATATTAATCTGAGCCTGTCAGTGGCAAAATGAGCACTTTTGTGAAGGTAAATACAAGCTGGACAATTGCCAGCTGCCGACTGCAGCAATCTTGGTTAATACTGGACGAATGTCAAAGACTGTTGTTCCCATCAGTCACTTAGACACAAAAACATAGGAAAATAGGGTCCAGGTTGAAAAAAAAAACAATAGTTTCCCTTTAAAACTGATTATTATGTTCAGTGCACTAACTGAGAACATTTACGCCTCCTAGTTTCAAGCAGATTCAACAATAAGCAATGACACACTTGGGCAGTTTGACATTTATTATCTGCAGGTAAGTGGAACATTACGTACATTATTTAGGTCTTGATGGATTTTACAACAATATAGAAAAAAACAAGTCACTGACAAAAAGACAATCTTGTTTTCTCCTAAAGGAAACCAAAATACAATACGATACATTCACCTGCTGAGATGAAGGACAGACTGTACAACTTCTGTGTTTGTGATGAAGCAAAACAACGTTAGGATGTAGGAAAATCTCTGTGCAAACAATGGAAAAATGGTTTTCTACTACAAAGAGGACAAAGGCAAACATGTCTACAGTTTCTAGTTGTTTGGCACTATTCTCCAAACTTAATACATTAAACCTATACATTTGACCAACGTTATAGGAGTCTGTGGATAATAGGACAAACATTTAGAGGATTAAAGGTTGATCTTATGTGGTGAATATCGCCCTCCTGTGGATAAAGGAAGGTAACTATCCTATATGATCCTGTAATATTATCAAAGATGAAAGTGCTGCTGAATACAGACATTAAATGACTTACATTTCTTGTAAATGGATCTAATTCAAAAGATGTCTAGACATTAAGGGCAAAATATGGTTGAACAGTAAAATGTTTTTAGACATCCAGCTTCACATTTTAGACATTGAAAAGCCTTTGAAACAACCTAGACCAGAGGTTCCCAAGATGATTAGATGTTAGATAATAAGAAATAAGGAAAAAAAAAAAAAACATTGAGATTGAAAGCCGTTTCATGCAAAAATCACCAAATCAGTGTGAAGTGGAATGTTTGTGTCCCACAGTTCATCTGGTGAACATCTGTGTGTTTGAGATTGATTACAGTTTCCAAGTTGATCAAAGTGTTTCCATCATAGCTCCAAATTCTGTCTGATTTCTCCAAAGTCTAAATTTCTAGATGGAATATATCATGACTTATTGCAAAACTCCTTAAAATGGTCGAATTCAGTTTTGTGAGCTCAGGCCTCATGGGACTTTTCACATAATTATGATATATGGTATTTAACACTTTGTAATCTGTTTGAGGGCAACTTCCTGGTGATAAACCTTGAAATCTTTTGATTTTGAGAGTTGATAAATGCACACCGTATCGTTTGGGGAGGATGAACAGGTTTCAAATGTGTCGCGTTTCTCAGAGCATCTAGCCACGGACTTTGAATATACAATAGCTGTTGTTTCCCACTGAGGTGTCAAAAACAGAATGAATGGAAATATTATTAAAATATTGATAATCAATCAAACAAAATTGCCAAATGTTCATTCATTCCAGCTCCTCAAAGTCGAGTTGCTGCTTTATATCTGTGTAAGGTGAATCCATTTTTGCTTTTGGAATATTGGTCTGATAAAAACATACACTTTGAAGAGGTCAGCATGGACTCTAAAATCCATTTTTAATTAATTGAAAAAAACAAAATAATCAATAAGATTAATTGACAATGATATAATAATTGTTGGCTCCATCCCTAGTTTACACTCACACAGATGCACTTCCTCAGTCAGCAGTAATATGGTGATTTGTAGGTCAGAAGATTAAAAACAGCTAAATGTGATCTAAACCGGAATGGTTTTTAGACATCTAGTTTTGACTGTAATTTCAATTGCATTTCAATGACTACATTTCAATGTGATATAGCGTAAATGTTACACTTATATGTAAGCTAAGAATCTGAAAAGGATTGATTGTCCCTACCTGGACATCTATAAAAGCTTCTTTTTTTAAATTTAGTTTAACAAAATTCTGGCTCTAATATGTTTTTAGTTTTTTTGCTGAGATGTCGTTAGGGGTTTTAAATTCTTGACAGCTGATATAAATTGTGGATTATTTTTACAGTAAATGTAGCTTATTGCAGGTTACGGGAAAGGCAAAGGGAATCTGATATGGTGTCAGTTAGTAGAGTCCATATAGCTACACATAGTTATGCTGTTGTAGGTAGTAAAGATGTTGTGTGTGTATGTGTGTGTAAAATGAATATATCATGTACACATTATATACATTACAAATATTACTGCATCCACGTTCACATAATCTTCACAAACCGAGTTATTTAGTCTCTTTTCCTTCATTTACTGATGTCCGTGTCTCGGTAGGAGGGAGTTGTGCTTAAAAGTTTCCAAAAGTTTCTGACAACTCCAAAATGTCTTTAAAATAAAAAAAAGTCTTTCGTATATTTATCTGACATTTCCTTCTTCTTCTGTGTCCCAATTCATACACATGCTGCGTTCCAGAAAAAGCCAGAAAAGTGTGAAATTCCAACTTCCAATAAAGAAAACTTGCTCCCTTAAAGTAGTATCTTCAAGTAGGAAATTTAGGATTAAAAAAAAAAGGAGTCATGCATGTAAGGGTAAGTTGTGTCTGTTGTTAATGTAACTGGGGATTTCTGACAGAAAAAAAAAAAAAAAAAACACCCTCTTTTCCTTCATATTCCTCTTCTCGCCCTTCATCATACCATCGTCTCTGAGCTCGACCCTTTCCCGGTGAAGAAGTCCCAGAAATTAGACGCCGGCGAGGGTTTGCTCTCCTCGGGCGTCGTCTGTCTCACCCAGATGCTGCTCTCCGTCGACGCGCTAAGACTGGAGCAGCTGCCGCTGCCGAGGCCGCCCAGGTTGAAGTTGAGCGCAGAGCCCAGCGGGGCCCTGCGGTCCTGGGTGTCCTGGTCCTGACTGTGGTGTCTGGAGGTGGAGGACAAGGAGGGCTGGGCCAGGCTGAGCAGGTTGTGGTGGGAGTGGAACTGACGCATGTGGCGGATGGATTTACCTGACGGGGCCTCACCTGCAGGATTGAAAACAAGAAGGAAAAGTGCACGTTTGAACCTTTAAAAGCCATTGAGCAAACCTCCTATAATCCCTTTCTCTTTTGGGGAAACAATTTATTCAGTAGCAGAAAAAATTAAATGCCACACAGTTCAAGACAGTGGAAAGCAAAATCTTTTGAGAAAAACTTTTTTTTAGAACTTTGATTTCAAGACTATGAAACAACCAAAATATTATCAAGAAAGTCATGATTTTTACTATTTATTTACTCTTCTTCTTTCTGTGAATGTTGTGCAGCCATGGACTGCACTCTTTAAAAAAAAGAATAATGTTAAATTGTTAAAAACAGTACTTAATGTTGTTACTCTATTACGGTTTACAGTTACAACCTCTCCAACATTCTGTCTGTCACAGCTAGGTGGTGCTGTGGCCACATTTATCATCCCAGCACACTCATGATTTTAAAACATTCTGACACATTAATTTGTGTATGGTGTCAACAGATGTTCAGTGTCTTTATTCAGGATTTTAGCAATCATGGCTGTTCATTTATATTTTCCTAAATTTGATTAAATTTGTCTAAAAGTTTGTCTTCATGTCCTCTATAATTCAAATTAAATTTCCTGTGAGAGAAAAGCATTACCTTTCTATTCCTCAACAAATAAAAAAAAAGGATATGAATGCTGTTTCAAAGTCCTCTCTATGCTGCCACAATTTTCTAATAATCTGGATATGGTTACACATCATTAATGGTTTTTTTTAAGAGCATTGAAGTAGTTTAATAGTTATATTTAAGTATTTGGTATTAGTTAATGCATTTTTTCTTTGCCTGAAAATGGTCAAATTTAAAAGGCAGAACTTCATCACACTACCATATCTGGTTTCCTGGCGCTTCCTGTTCTGGTTCAGTTTGAGCACGTTGAAGAAGACCTCGCTGGTCAGGCTGCCCTCACTGCCGTTGCTTTTGGGCGGGAAAAGCGGTGATGGTGGCTCTAGCGGGGACAAACTCCCACTGGAGGCTCCCACAGAGTCCAGAGACGCCCCTGTGTCCCGACGCCCCCCCGTCTCACTGCTGCTCTCTGCCGTCAGGTGGCTGACGCTATATGAAGGGATGGAAATATTATATTGTCTGTTGTAGCATCCGCAGTTAGTTTAAAACCACAGTTTAAAAAAAAAAAAAGGAAATCAGATTTGATACGCGTTGGGATTTTATTGATGAGACCGGTTGCCGTGGTTACCTGAGTTTCCTACGCAGCAGATAGTCGATGATGTCCGGGTCTGTCTGGATCAGACTCATCAGGACCTCCTGCTGCAGCTCTGCAGACACCTGGAGGGTCACACATACCAAACGTTTGTGTGCATTACAAAAACTCTTTCTGTAGAAAATCAAAAAGCTAAAATTAAAAGAGCTAAAATATAAAAGTTTACAACCTTTAACTAAATCTAAAAATGTGCACCCAAAACGACCCATCTCTGGTAGTTTTACTAATTGAAATGACTTTTTCTACTTGTCATTCATGGTGTGTCCCTTTTTCCTGTATAATTCATGAACATTTAACATTTTATTAAATGTATACTCCAAAAGAAATTTGTTTTCAGCATTGAAATATAAAGACATAAATAAATCTCTCTTAAATGTGTAAAGCCACAGTTATTTGGATTACTTTCCTTCAAAAGGACTCCCAATGAAAAGTTTTCAATACTTGTGAGCAAGACAAAATAAATTCCATTAAGCCTGAGCACATGAAACCGAAACTAGCTGCATGACTCGATAGCATTAATTGGTTGAACTAACCCTTTAATACTAGTAACACCTTCGTTATTAGCTCTGTTCATAGACTGTGCTTCTAAAGACGTTAAAATAAAAGTTAAATGACTAGATTTGAAGGCTGAATATCCGCATTGGCCAAACTGTTTGCTGCTCCATCACTCCCGACTGTTTGCTGTCCTGGCTCCTAAATCGTAGAACGAGCTCCCCATTGACACATCGGTACAGCTGAAAGTCTACACATCTTCTGCTGCAGGCTAAACACATCTCTTCCGACTGCACCTTGGCTATAGAAGCACTCTTGCTGTTCTGAGTTTCTACCTTCATGGCTGAATGCCCGCTTTTATCGCAAGTCACTTTGGATCAAAGCGTCAGCTAAATGAATTGTAATGTAATATGATCCTGGGCGTACCGTGAAGAGCCTCCTGTAGTTCTGGATGAGCAGCAGGGTGACGCCGATGATCGCCGTGCTGTCCTCGATCCCCATCGCATGGGGACTGGCGTCTCCGCCTCGCTCCTTCTGCAGCAGGTTGGGCCCAAAGATCACCGCCAGGTTCGCAGCCGTCATCTTGTTCCCGGGGATCTAGATGGAGAGAGGGAGGAGGAGGAGAGGAAGGCCAGAAGTAGTCATTGACTCTCAACGAGCGGATGGGTATGCAACTACATAGCATGTTTCTGTTAGACCCTCTGTGCCTGGTAAATGTGCATGACCTTTCTGTTTTTCACTATTATAAGAGCAGTAGGGCTGCTCGATTATGAAAAGAAATAAAAAAGAAAAATCATAAATCACGTTTATTTTGGTCAATATTGAAATCACGATTATTTAACACGACTGCGCATTGACTTTTGGAAAGATGCAACAAATAAACAGTGAAAACACCTCGAACTGTGAAATTTCCCTTAATACTTTTCCCATTTGAACTTCTTCATTGGGTTCTTTTTCATTGAGAACACGAGACAAAATAATGTACTTGCAAAACGTAATAAAATTATCGTTTTTCTTGATTATTCTGTTCTTGTGATCATTAGGAGCCAAAATTGTGATCGCGATTACAATTGTGATTATTTGCACAGCCCTACTGAGCAGTCAGTGGTTTACCTCCTCGTCGTTTGTCCCGATGGTGTCCTGGGCGAAGCTCTGCACGGTGTGTATCATGCTGAGGAGTCGCAGCAGCGTGTCACAGTTACAGGGAGGCAGCAGGTAGAGGAGGTGCTGCAGGTACTGAAGCTGGTCCGCTCCCCTCAGCACTACAGGAGGCACAGAGTGGAGGAGGAGGAGGAGGAGGAGGAGGAGGTTTGCTTTCATTTATACAGGTATTACTGCTGTTTTAGTCTCGCATTGCCAGACCTATCTCTGCAGCGCTGCGGAGATAGGTCTGGCTAGTCCACACACCATTCCTGGATAGGAGAAAAACGTGCTCTGGTTTATCGGCATTTCTTTAAACCAATCACAATCGTCTGGGGCGGCGCTAAGCGCTGGACGCAGGGATGGTGCCGCTGCAGAACAGCCTCGGGAAGGAACTTGTTTTGGTGGAACGTGCACGTAGGGAGGCGAGCTCTGGAATTAAAATGGCTGTCGAGTGTGTGATGAGAATTTTAATTAAAATAAAAAGATGAACATAATTTGATTGATGGTTCTAGCTCAGCGGATGATTCCCGAATCGACCGGAGTTTAGAATGCCAACACAAAGAAAGCGGAAGGTGAGGGACATCCGGTCGAAAATGAGGGACATCCGGCGGCACCGGAACAATCCCGCAAATGAAACGTCGTCGTTTAGTCATTTTGTGTGTGTGTGTGTGTGTATGTGTGTGTGTGCCTACGGTTGGCATGCAGGAAGGCGGGGTAGAGCTCTCTGGACAGCAAAGGATCAGGAATTTCTCGGAGGAACTCTTTGAGCAGCGCTGCCACGTCATGGACGCTTTGCTCCTCATCCAGCTGGACGTCTACCCCTCTGTCAAAGTCATCCAGCAGCTGAGGGGCACACAGAGGACAAATGTACCCAAAAATAAAAAAAACAGACACATAGGAAAAGACTAAAACATACACACGGAGGTCAAAGCCCCCCTCCGATGGGACACAATTTCTCTAAAAACAGGATGTCACACATCGTCAGCTTTTCCCTTGAAGATTATTTCCAGTGACAGTGAATCAAGGAAAGATCCACACAATAATCTTATTATTGGTAGTAATAATCCTCAACTTAATATTTGTTTTGTATGTTTGATACCTCAGTCCTGCGAAAAACAACATTTTAGCCAGTTTTTGTAATTAAAATAAAACTTTGGATGTGGGTAAACAGAAAATGTCCTCACCTGTCTCACTCTCTTCTTAGAGCTACCAACTCGGAAAATTCCCACAGTCTGAAGACCTGGGGGCACAAAATGGAGCGCCAAATAGTCTCATCAAGTCCTCATTTATCTACATTTACATAATAGTTAATTACATTTATGTAACGCTTTAACATAGACACTTTAAGCACTTCGGAGGGTGGGGGTTGTGGTTGGACTACTCTCTACCACCACCAATGTGTAGCACCCACCTGGGTGATGCATGCATGGCAGCCAGTACACATCAGCTCGGCAGAGAGGGAGGGGAACATGTTTTTAGTGGTGCGGGAAACCGGAGCACGAGAACACGAGGAGAACATGCAAACTCCACACAGAAAGGCCCGGACGACCAGGGTTCGAACCCGCTACCTCCTTGCTGTGAGGCCACAGTGCTAACCACTGTGCCTGTATACGGCTCATTTACACTAAGACTTCAATCTGAATATTTAAATAAAGGCACTTAAACCCAGACTTCTACGTTTGCTTCAAGTTAAAAGAGTGCGTTTCGTTTGGGGACTCCAAATGGCACCAGTGAGATCTAGCCCGCGTCTCACCGTGGGTCTCGATGTGACTGCAGCACCTCTCCAGCACCCGTGGCACCTGTCTGTAGATGGGGTTGAGGCTGAGCTTGGTCTGGGTCTTCACCTCCGACGAGCCCCTGCCGTCCGAAGACTTCTTCAGCTCCAGCTCGGCCGGGTGAGAGAGCTGCAGCGCCTCCAGCAGGCGAGACTGACTCTCTACCAGGTCCGAAATGGAGTCCACTGACAGACCACCCTGCACATAGTAAAAAGAGATCAAACAATCTAATATTTCACTGAAAAATCATAGAGGAAATTCTAAAATATTGACACAGATTTGTGTAGCAGAGCTTTATTTTTTCTTCTTTCCCATTAATCCTCTCATGACCCCCCAGATGTGTTTTGTGACCCTTTGGAGGGGCCCGACCCCAAGGTTGGGGAACCACTGGACTAAATTACAGAACTTCACTGTCTAAGATGGTTAAAATCAGCTCCACAGACCACACTGATTCAGTATTAATAATCTAGTAATGTAAAAATATAATTTATAATTTTCAGAATAAGTATTTTACATACATTTTTAAAATGTGTATACTGCTGTACTTTTACTGTCAAAGTTGAGGGGAGCTGCAGACTTTGTTGATATCTCTCGCTGGGTTCCACACTTTGAGCAATAACTTAACATTACATGTAGTCATTTGAACCACTGTGACATAAATAAATGTAAAAATATTGATTAGTGCAGCTTTAAATGAAAATAAACAACATATTCTCATAATGCTGGAGTGGAGAAAGAAAAGAGACCCAGACAGAAGCACTGGAAGGAGAAAATGGAAAGAACATTTTTAAAGATGGATGTCAGGCGAAGAAGAGGCCAGCAGAACATCCTGACGTTGCCATCCAATAAATACCCGAGAGCCTGAAAACAGAAATATAAATCACTTGTCTACGACCTGCTGCAAATCGTTTCTGGAGGAACGTCAAGTGTCGGGAGGAATTTCCAACAGCACTTCAGTCCAGAAAACAAACAGCACCAGAGTTTGGGAATTATTTGTGTGAAAGGGAAAACGTTTTGTCTCTTTTTAAGCCTGAAAATCTGAGAATTTTATAAAACCTAACTTCTGTTATTAGATGGCCCATATATGATAAAAAAAAAAACTATTTTCTTAGCCATAAACCTCTAAAAATAGCTGCATAATAACAATATACAGTATGTTTATACTTGACAGGTTTTCTTCAAGTTATTTTTAAGAAAACAAAATATTCCCTTGTTTCAGCTTTTACTTTTCTTTGTCATACGTGATGCTAAAACAATATCTTTGGTTTTTAGGACTGTTGGTCAGAGAAAATAAGACATTTAAAGACATCATCCTGGGCATAGGGAGATAAAAAAATATATTCCCTTTTTCCTATTTCCTGAATAATTGCATCCCTAGTTAGAGCACAAGAAATCAATGTACTTTTATATTTTCTTACGGACAGAACTTTACAATATACAATTATACCATACTGGCAGCAATGGACATCGATCAAACGGTGATTTTGGAACGGCACTGCTAATTCAACTTTTAGTAATTTCCTACTGTAATTTCTACATGTATGTGCAACTATGCATGTCTAAGTAGCTCTTTCCATTTCTATTATTAATTGCAATTTTACCTGCTTAGAATTAGTATGTACAAAGTGTTGAATTAGGAAAGTTTAGGTAACCTGAAAGCCCTCCATCCCCATCCATCTCCCTTTCTAGTCCGAGTGAAGGAGGTCTGGTATAGAGAAAGAAATATATTGTTGCAATGATTTAAAATATCCTCACAGCAACTTCTACTGCCACGCAGTCTTCTCTTCTACTATCCATCTTATTCCAGCCATTAATTTTAACCTTTACTCTGACTGTGTACACTATCTGTCACTGCACAGGCCACGATGCAGCGAATACACCACCACATTACTGCTGCCTCATCTGTCAAGCTGAGTGTGTGTGTGTGTGTGTGTGTGTGTCAGATATGTAAACAGTGAGCTGCTACAGTCCAGACAGCTGTAAGAGGGGAGTCCCAATTAGATCGAGACGGATGAGAAAACTTTGTCTTTCTCACCATCTTTCTACCCTATTAATAATCACGGCAGGGAAATATCTATCAATACAAAGAATTATACTGAAGCTTAACTTATAGCCTGATGCTCATGTGAAGGCATAAAGTGGGAATTTATGTTGTAAATAGGTTTGGAATCTTTTTTTTGGGGGGGGGGGATGCATTTCAGTGATGTGAACACAAGTGGACATCCAAAACATCGCTATTCACACCTGTGTCTATCATGCGTCTGCAGCTGACCCGTCAGAAGTGTTCAAATTTTGTTACTGCCGACGTCACTTCCGCTAGAAAGTCAAAGGGCCCCGCGCGCAGTAATTCCGTCTACACTCACGGCAGCCCTGTTAGCGGTTGTGTCAGCTGGAGATATCGCTGTCAGCAGAATCCAACACATCTCCATCCATCGTGGGGAAAAAACCATGGAGAGTCACGCGATATAAGCATAATGTCTACCTAGTCACTTTGCAGAACCTGATTAATACAAAATACAATAAACAAATACATTTGGAAGTTTTATTTTAAATGAAGGTACCTAGCAGTAAGTAATCAAACTAACAGCTGCAACAATAAAGTGATGGTCATCTCCTGTCGCACTTGGGATTGATTTTTCAATGAAAAGTGTTCTACAAATAAAATGTATTATTATTATGAACACATTATAATTATTAAGGAATTATAATCCTGTAATTTAATATATATATATATATGATTCTGCATAATGACTGCTTTTACTTTCAGTACTTTTAGTCCATTTTGATGCAAATTATATATATATATATATATATATATATATATATATATATATATATATATATATATATATATATATATATATATATATATATATATATAGTACATTTTGAATGCAGGACTTTTTAAGTATTTTGCCATTGTATTATATTTTATTCAAGTAAAAGATCTTACTTGAATCCACCACTTCTTCCACCACTATTGCAAGTTTAATATATTTGGGTTTTAGTGTAAGTAAAAAAAAATTGTGGGATTTTGTACTTTTTTTTTTTTACTTTGTACGATCAATAATCAATAATTAAGATAATTGTTGGTTCCAGCTCTTAAATACAAAACCACATTATTATTTCTGTCTATCCTCTACCAAATATTCACCAATAGTACCCATTCAGGCAGCACTGTGTGTACAGTGTTTACCTCACTGACTGATTTTTATGAGCTGAACTTGATAGCTGCTTCAGGTTTGATTACTGTACTCTGCGGCTGTAATGATACTCCTTAAAGGCACAACGTAACAACTACTTCCAGATTAGCGTGGAGAGGATTACAGGGTGTGCCGGCCTCAAGCAGAGAGGGTTCACACAGATGAAAAACACACACAGCAATTTTTCGTACCAACACACGACTGGAAACAAATATAAGAATTTGAGGTGTGAAAATGCTTACAGCTGCAGTCAGACATTAGCAGGCTGCACCAAGAAGGCGTTCACTGCACACGCACACACGCACACGCACACACACACACACACACACGCTGGCAGTAAACCTGGCACAAAGAGAAACATCTGGACTGCCAGTTTCCACTTCACAGATTAGGAGAATATTCTTCCCTTGACTCACCGATTCAAATCTCTCTAAAAATACACACATGGGAACACAGAAAAACAAATACCCACCATTTGATTAAAAGTGGAATTTGGGAAAGCAAGGAAAATATTCAAGAATGCAATGTTGCACTTGGAGCAAGAAGAGAAGTAAAATGTCAAAGCTGCTTATCCATCAGTCACAGCGGCTGCATTCAACACAATGTCCCTAATACACAATGTACAACAAAGTCAGTACAACCAACTTGTACCCTTAAAGGCCATGACAGGTTTATATTTGGTGCTCCAGACATGCTCCATATTTACACACCTCTTTAAGGGTAGAGTAAGTTAAAAGGTCCCATGACATGGTGCCCTTTGGATGCTTTTATATAGACCTTAGTGGTCCCCTAATACTGTATATCTGAAGTCTCTTTCCCGAAATTCCCGGGGCAAGGTGGAGGGTGGGGGTGTGGCCACACCCGTCGCTATGGGCGGGCCATAGGGGGCCGGGGCCGCCCCCAAAAATGCTTGTGCCCCCCCACTTGAGGCACAGACCTCTTAAAAAACTTTAATTTTATATTATCATAGTTGCTAATTTTGTGTTGCATTAATGTTGCATTCTTTATCATTAAAACATAAAAAATATAAATAAACAATGGTGTGATTTTTGTTTGATTGATGGGAATCTACACTGCAACAGCCTATCACGGCCCTTACTAAAAGAAAGTTAGGCTACGACGTGACGTGGCGCCTACGTCAGTGATAGCCGCTCAACAGTTACCGCACATTTTTGAAAGCTGGATGAGTTTTCCGCGCTTACTCGCTTCAGTTCGGTCATGGATATCCGTAGTGGTTGAAAAGCCCACCAACATTCTCCTCTGCCAAATTGGATACGAAACCGACGCCTCCTGATGTTGTTGTTGGAGAAGGAGCCCCGGACGACAGTCTGAGCCTGATGCTAGTAGCTCCGGCGGGAGCCCGACCCCGGCCTGGCAGGACCTGCAGGTCAAGTGCAACTGCGACTGGGGCAGCATTTGGGCCACAACTAACTGTTGAATCAGGGGGTGTGACTGACAAACCCAAACAGGTTGTGTTGAGGAAATATCCAGTCAAAATGTTTGGTTTAAAAAAAAACGATAATTTTCCTCTAGCTGGTATTTGAACAGGGACTGGCTTGCGTAGGCTACTCGGTGGAAAAGGACTCTGCATTTTGTTATGCCTGCAGGAAATTCACATCTGTATCATCGGACGCGACCTTCTTCATTAAGGGGTTTAAGATTTACAGACAAGGGCTTAAATAAGCATGCAGCTTCAAATGACAGGAGGGACTGAAGAGAGGACATGCTGCCTCCACTCAAAGTACCGGTAGGTTCAAAGTCTCTGTGCGTGTGTGTGTGTGTGTGTGTGTGTGTGTGTGTGTGTGTGTGTGTGTGTGTGTGTGCGCGTGCGTGCGTGCGTGTGTCTCATGGCACATGCATAGCAATGCATATTCTTCTGTTGACTGCTTTAAAATGCAATGTTTGAGAGATGCTTCTGGTGTTACATCTAATATGTTGTATAGTCAAGTGTTTTATGGATATTCATAACATTGCTTCTATGTAATGTGTTGTAGGCTATATAGGCTACCTGGTCATATTGCTGTTGGTTATGTTTAACGTGATGATTACGTGTGAATAGTATAACAAGAGTATATGATTATTATAAATATACGTACTGTACGCTAATAATAATTGTGCCCTCCCATGTATTTCATATGCCCCCCTTAAGACTGAGGTCTGGCGACGGGTCTGGGTGTGGCCTTGACCAACTGCCACTTTGTTTGTTTGAAAGCCATGATGTCTCTCTCTCTCATGGGTGGGCCAAACTCTCTGGGCGGGCAAAGCAGAGAAAGGGGAGGTAACCTTACTCCTTATGACCTCATAAGGAGAAGATTCCAGATCGGCCCATCTGAGCTTTCATTTTCTCGAAGGCAGAGCAGGATACCCAGGGCTCGGTTTACACCTATCACCATTTCTAGCCACTGGGGGACCATAGGCAGGCTGGGGGGAACTCATATTAATGTTAAAAAACCTCATAAAAGTGATATTTTCATGCCATGGGACCTTTAAATGACCTTTGAAGTTTATAAAACTTTTTGTACAAAAAAAAAAGGTTCCCCAAAATAAAAAGAAGGCTGTTTGTTGTAGTTACTGAGACATTGACACACTCACTCACCCTTCTCTGTACTCGGCTGGAGTTATCCAGAAACGTGGGCGACATCGGTTTGTTCTGGGTCTCGTAAACGGGCACCGGCGCTACAGAGTTTGTAGATGGCGAGCCGGGACCTCCTCCTGTGTTCCCGTTGAAGAACTGCCTCTTCTCGGCCCTGAAGCGCAGAACGCTGGCCTCCAGGTCCAGACAGTCTCGCCTGCTCTCCTTCAGGGCGTCCTGTCGCAGCTTGAAGGCTCGGTCGTTGGCGATGACCTGGGAGAGGGGGATGCCGAACGCCTTGGGGGCTGATTCTGAGGGAGTAGAGGATGGAAAAGATTATTTCGTGTTTTCTTGTCAGCGATAATGTTAACTGGATGAACAAATCTGATAAAGTCATAGAGAGGACGGAATAGTTGGTTTGGTTTGACAGAAAGTTATTATTTTTGTTTTTATACAAAAAGAAGAAGAAACACACACAAGAAACACACAGTGGCCAATCAGAATGAACACTTCTCCACTACCAAAACATTTTTGCAGGTCATTTCATTTTGTGTGAACACATCGATGTTGTAAATCAGCAGTTGGAGCAGAACTGGAGTCCTGAGTGATTCTCGTTTTATTTACAGAACACATTCCTCTCTGCTGATCACATCTGAACTCCAAACAGGAAGGTGATTTGACTTTCATCTTCGGGGGGAGGCTCTTTTTCTTCACAGAGCAAATATGGCCTAATTGTAACTACAACAAGAAAAATATGTAACAATCTAAGCACCAGTTGTGACGCACTTTGGGTTTTTGCACCTATACACATACATAATCTACCAATGGTGTTGGAAATCAGCTTGCCTCTGCCTTTCTAACACAGCGATCATCACACAGCCCCTCAAAGGAGAGCTTAGAGTTGAAGTAGACGGGCAGTATAAGAATAGACAGAATGGATCGAGAGAGCAGGTAAAAGAGGGTTAAACAGGTAATCCTGTTAGAGCAGTCACAGCCGCAAACCAGACATCACAATAAGACTGATACAGGCTTACTGCAGGTAAACGCAACATGAGGGAGGGTGCTGTCATGTTTCATGATCTGCAGCCCGACTGCTATAACTGCGAATCCTTCGCTCAACAGTTGAGCGCACACTCTGATCTGGCACAAAATCCAGTTAGAGGTAAATTAAGGGAGAGAGAACAATAACAAAAACAAAAAATGGCTTTGGCTTGTGAAATGAGCACGAATTAACACTCTACAGAAGTCCACTCCCGCCAGGAAAATAAGAATAAAAAATAATGGGGGGAAAGATTCTCCGACAACCTCAAGGTTTTTATTTGCTTACAAAATGATGATAGTAATTCATCATTTTAACATACTATGTGAAATTATGAAATGTCAAAATGTTGACTTAAAATCTATGAAATGATAATGTTTTGCAAGCCACTTGTTAGTGCTGTCATTTTTTATCCAACAGCAGTTTGCACCTTCAGGTAACAATTCCAGTAATTCCCCCAAGAGCAAGCATTGTGTATGTATTACATTTTTAATTTAATACATACTGTGTACATATACTTATCTTGTTTATACCTATACTTATATTGTTTAATATTACATTTAGAGAATGTGTGATGTGCACCAACAACACCAAAACAAATTCCTTGTATGTGTTAAAAAACGTACTTGGCAATAAAAACCCTTTCTGATTCTGATTTTGATTTAGTGCGACCGTGGCGAGGAAAAACTCCCTTTTAGACAGAAACCTTGAGCGGTGAGGAAAACCTTTTTTTTCCCTCCTTTATTCTAAAAAGAAATTCTGTCCACAAACAATGTTTAAAAAAAATCTTTGTCCAAATGAAAAACACAACTGAAGCGCAGTCAGGAGCATGCCAAACCAACAGGTGGCGATAACCCTAAAGCAATGTTGACCAATCCAAAGCTAGGGTTAGGCTACCGGGGACCTGTTTCACAAAACCAAGATAAGGGATTAAGCCGGGATTTCCCCGTTATCCTGGATGAATTTAGCCTTGACTCTGTTTCACGAAAGCGGAGGCACATAAATCACCATGGAGATTTATTCTGTGCAGCTAGCCTGCTCCCGACCAGGCTAACAGCCATGATTTATTAATCCTGGAGCCTTTCTGTTCACTCAGCAGTGGTTTTACCCTGTTATTATCAGCCTGGATTAAAATACAACAGGTGCATATTGCTGTTCATTTAAGTATTAAGTTATTATTTAAAGTTGTGACCATTCTTTTTTTTTATAATTATTCATGTGATTACTGTTATATTGCTGTATGAAGACTGCTGTTCATATTGTTGTTTGAAGTTTGATGAATATATTATGGCAGTTGTTGAGATAATTAGAAAAGGCTGATAACATTTAAAATGTGTTTTAAATGAAGTCTGTTACTAAGGGAAATACATACAATGCTGTACATGTGTGTTTCTATAGTTGACCAATTCACCTTGAATTATTTTAGTTGATTCATTTTTTTTTTAATTCTCTAACAATAAGGATCATGTTTGTTCCTCTTTCATGTGCATTGTATTTGGCATTCTTAGCACACAATTTGTGTTGTCCAGTAAACTGGGACTATAATTTGGGAGGATTGTACAATTTTAAGAACATATCCTAATTGTACAATCCTCCCAAATTATAGTCTTAGTTCACTGGACCAGTTACTATCTAGTGATATAGGCTACTGTACATTCATTAACAACAGGGAGAGGACACCTTAATGGTTGTTGACCTTATATTTTGCCTGGTGGGAAATAACTGATGAATATACTCTATTCCATTCATGTTTACAGTGTGCATGGAATTTATCACTTAATTATCCTTATAGTTTCTAGATTTTAGAGTCCAATTTCTTCAGTGTCTTTATTTTCTATGTCCATATACACTCACCTAAAGGATTATTAGGAACACCCTACTAATACCGTGTTTGACCCCCTTTCGCCTTCAGAACTGCCTTAATTCTTTGTGGCATTGATTCAACAAGGTGCTGGAAGCATTCTTTAGAAATGTTGGCCCATATTGATAGGATAGCATCTTGCAGTTGATGGAGATTTGTGGGATGCACATCCAGGGTACGAAGCTCCTGTACCACCACATCCCAAAGATGTTCTATTGGGTTGAAATCTGGTGACTGTGGGGGCCATTTTAGTACAGTGAACTCATTGTCACGTTCAAGAAACCAATTTGAAATGATTCGAGCTTTGTGACATGGTGCATTATCCTGCTGGAAGTAGCCATCAGAGGATGGGTACATGGTGGTCATAAAGGGATGGACATGGTCAGAAACAATGCTCAGGTAGGCTGTGGCATTTAAATGATGCCCAATTGGTACTAAGGGGCCTAAAGTGTGCCAAGAAAACATTACCCACACCATTACACCACCACCACCAGCCTGCCCAGTGGTAACAAGGCATGACGGATCCATGTTCTCATTCTGTTTACGCCAAATTCTGACTCTACCATCTGAATGTCTCAACAGAAATCGAGACTTAAATTTTAAACGAACTAAATGCATTGAAGCAGCTGTCATGTGATTGATTGATTAGATAATTGCATTAACAAGAAATCTTACAGGTGTTCCTAATAATCTTTAAGGTGAGTGTATACGAGGGAGTAAGGCATATAATATGCAGAGAAGGAAACTCGTTCTCTATAAAAAAATTTAAAAAAAACGCAAAAACTACTGCTCTTAACTGAAACCATTCAATGAGTCACTATCATTGGCAAAAATGAACAGTTGTACACTTTGTATTAAAAGTGAGCAGTGGAAGTTAATATGACTTAGGAAATTTATATTTTAGCCCATGAGAGAGAGGGAGAAACAGAGTGAAAGAGATATTTACGCATCATATTCTAGCGTTGCAGAAAATTGATCTTCATGGTAAATCTCCTGAGTAACATTATCGTCTGCTTACTTTTATGGTAAAGAGCACAACTGTTAATTTGTGCAAATGATTAGTAGCCTAATATTTGAATGGTAGGATTATGACTGTTTCAATGCAGAGCAGTGCAGTGAATGTATATTTTTAGGCTACTTATGCATTCAGTCGGTCCGCAATTGTCTGCCTCGCTTTGTCTCGCCGTTTCATTACAGCGGCCGTGTTTCTTTTCATTTTATACAAATAATGTGTTTCATGTCATCATACTTCCACAAGAAGTCAGTTACAGAATAAATGTAATTCCATCACAAAGGATGTTTGCCAGTTAGTGGTCTTGAACAGTTATTGTCCAGTTGAAGGACGCACTGTCCAACGACTGATACATTCTGCCAACACTGAGTGAATAGTAATTGTTCTTTCCACTCTACAGCACCTGATATACCCAGGAATAAACTGATCACTCTGCATGTGTCATAACAAGGTCATATTCACACAATCATAAGCACACACAGGACTATTGAATGACACACACACACACACACACACACACACACACACACACAACACAAAAAACACCAACACACACACACACACACACACACACACACACACACACACACACACACAGAGTCTGTATTGTATAATTATTTTAACATCTTCCTGTGGTGTGTCAAGGTAGCAAGGTCTCTAAAAAGCTGAGAACGTCCTCCACCACTGGTAATAACCAACATCAGTGCCCATTTTGCTTACTTTGAGGCTACATCTACACTACTACATTTCAATTTTTAAGCGGCGTTTTGAGACAAAAATGATCTCCATCCATTCAACCATTTAGGCTCCGTACCATAAATGATCTCCATCCGTATTTACACGTCTTAAAATGCATATCACACCATTTACACACACCGGGCATGCGCATGCCAGTATAAACATGAAGCAGTCTTTCTGACGTTACTCTGCGGTTGAAAATCATGAATGTATAACCTGAAAATACTTTGGAGAAAGAACAATGGCAAAAGAAAAAAAAGAAGGCCAGGGATTTATTCGCTTGGACCGGCGACGATGTGGAACGGTTACTGAAAGGTATGTAAGCCTAGTAACCGATCAGACTGACTGACTGACTGTTTCCAAAAGGTCTCCATTTCTTCCCGTCCAGACTACAACGCAACCTCAGAGTTTTCAAACCAAAACGGGGGCAGCAGTGTTTCCAAATGCCTCTGTTTTAAGGGCTCAGAAACGCCACAGTAGTGTGGACGCAAGGCATAAACTCTGCAAAATATATCAGTTTTTAAACCAAAACGTAGTAGTACAGATTTAGCCTGAGTGCATACATTTAATAAAAGTAATCCTCTTGCTTTGCCGCTTATATCAAGCAAGAATTCATGTTCGAGCACACGTCATCAGGATGGACACCACCATGTGTAACCCGGTACATTTTAAACAAACATGTCCCTTGCTAATGAGAACTGGCTACCTTCCATTGAATGAGATGCCATCTGTTAATGTGTCTTACGCACTGCACTTTAATGGCCCAGTTTGATCAGTAAGCTCGCACTTATTCCTCACAGTGCTGACGTCTGTCGGCAGGAACAGCCGAGCTGACCACTCCGTGCCGCTGTCTACAGACGTTTGGCCATGCTTTCTGGCATCCTCTGCCAGCTGGTTTTAGCTGCATGTGCTGGAGGTGTTAAAAGTAAACATTGAGGATTTAAAATGTGACTGTGGCAGCTTGGAAGTCTTGGGCAACACTTCAGAGAGTCAGGCAGCCTAGCTGTCGGGGCGTTAAGACAACTGAGAGGTCTGAAGCGTCACTGCTACAGAGTTATAAGAAAGCTGAATAAAGTCTTCAGGTTTTGGGGATCCTTTAAATCAACCTGAAAAGGAGCTTACATTTGTAGTTAATAGTTCTTTTAAGGCTGTATTTCACTTGATTTGTCATTTTTTCTAGCAGTGCTGCCAGATTTTCTGCTTAGTTTTAGACTTTTGGGCACACAAGGCTTTGTTTATATGTATATGTGTATGAACGTATGAATGTATATATTTGAGTACATATCTAGCTGACAACATAATATCATGTACCTACAGTACATCATGGTTTAAGTTAAATTATACAGTTAAAAGAGTATAAGGTAAATTCTTGGGTTCCAAGTCAAGCCTTTGTTGGAAGATATGGAACCTCGAAACTGATTAAATGTAGCTTTACATTTGTTTCAACACTCCATTTTAATTATTTAAATAACAGTATTATGTATCGATGTATAATCACTTATATTTTTGTCTCATTTCATAATCTTTCACTTCCTTTTGTAGTACAGGTTTTGGGCTCCATATGGATTGTGGAGCATGGGGGAATTTGCACTCATCATGACCTGGGTATTTCTAAAATTCTGGCCCTAGTAGGCATCATTACTCCAGTTAGCATTTCACTGATGAGACCCCTCAGGACAGGTCCTGGGTTTAAAGTAACACAAAGACTCAAATTCAGACAGGAAGACAGCTGTGTGTGTCTGACTGGTCAAAGCCCTATTGTTTACAAATTTCACTGCTTTCCTTCGTTAGTATTTCTGGTCCTCGTCAGTTCCTGGAGGACTAAAGGAGATATATTTAGATGCAGTTCAGTGCTTGCTACTATTTCTCCGTTACCACGCCAGCATCTGGATGTAAGTATTGGTCCTCCGAGGCATTAAGCTAAGTGAATTTAAAAAAAACTTGTGTTTATTTAACAGAGAATGTCCTCTGTGTAAACCCCAGTGAAACACATGCAACAACACAGAAGCTTAATAAGTTCTCTTTATCCTTCTCCTAAAATAATGTTATAATAATAAAGCACGATGGAGGCCAAAGCAGCAAAGAGAATTACACAAATACTGCAGGTGGAGCGACTGGGAAAGAAGTAAGAAGTAAAGAAGAAAAAACTGCCTCTGAACTCTTTCTGACATCTCAATGGTGGGTTTCCAAAGCAGGCTGTACGTGACACTCATGCCCAAATTTACGCAGCAATTAACCAGGTGTGCAGAAGTGAGAAAGTAAGAAGGATTTGAAACGTCTCTCAAGTTTATTTTCTTCTTTAAAACATTTTTTTTCTGTGCGTACAATCAAGTGCAACGCCATGAATACCTCCGTTTGTCTGTTTGAAAGCATCCCTCCATCCTCATTAGCAAGATTAATCACCTTCAAGACAACAAAGACACGCACAAATAAAGCTGAATTTTTGTCTTTTCGCCTGAAACCAGTATGAACACTTTTTCCTTCAGGTCATACTGCGTAATTTGTTGAACCGTAAGACACCGCACTCATTTTATCAATGCTGAAGCTCTGCGTCCGAGCTGCTACACTACTGGGTGCTCATGCAACTGTAGTTTAACTGCCTCCTGTAATAGCTTTTAGTTGATACTGGAAATGGTTTGAACGACGAAAGGCCAAAAAGCACGCTAGTTTTTTTTAAAATACCAGTGTAAGGCAGGCTGCAAAAACATTATGCCAAGATTTCACCCTCTGAAAAATCCCACATCAAGTCTGTGACTCAATGCTGCAAAAAAATCTTGTCCGTTAACTACAGGAATTCCCTTGTCAATAAACACGCTGTTTAGTACATGACTTGAAGGCAGCACTAATCTTATTTGTCCAGTTAAACTTCAACAGGCACACAGTCACATCTACTCTGATCCATATACATACATATACTGTAAATTGACACATTTGCTTTCTCCTCCACTATCTGCTGTGATTTTCTGCACCAGAGAAATGCTTTCTTGCTCAATCTGCATCAAATCAAGGATAAGCTGTTGTGTATTTTCCCATCATTCCCATTGGCAAACTCAGAGTAACTCCAATTTCACCACTAAACAATCCAGTTACATGTAATCTGCTACCTGCCGAAAGGCCGCGCAGTCTTGCCTTCAGCAGTAGGGGGAGCAGAGCCAGCAGGAGCGCTGCCAGGTCCCAATGTTCTGTGTTTTGATTAGCAGGGTTAGCTTCAGCTAAGTCTCTGTGTGTAAGAGGCGGGAGGCAGGATTTAAAGACCTGCACGGACAGCCTGGGAATGTGTGTGTATGTGTGTTTTGGCTCTCTCACTGCTGTGTTAATCACCTGAGGATAGATAGAGAAGAACATCTCTTTATGAGAGGTAGGGGTCACATAGTAGGGTAGATGAGGCTAACAGTGAGAAAGAGAGGAAGAAGAGGGATGTAAAAAAAAGCAGAAGAGAGAGATGAAGTGTAAAGATGGAGGCAAACGAAAACAGTTGAAGGGAGTGGAGGCCTGTTTTTACATGTCCCGTCACCAATACTGGCTTGGCTGTTTTAGGCATTTATGAAAACCAGTATGTGATGCACGAGTTGCATGAGTTTGAAGTACGACACTCCCACATTATTTTGTTCCCATTCCGAGCAAAAGGGGTTGGCATGGGGGCGCCTGGGTGGCTCACCTGGTAGAGCGCACGCCCATATATAGAGGTTTACTCCTCGACGCAGCGGCCGTGGGTTCGACTCCGACCTGCGGCCCTTTGCTGCATGTCATTTCCCCTCTCTCTCCCCTTTCATGATTTTAGCTGTCCTATAAAATAAAGGCCTAAAATTCCCCAAAAAATATCTTAAAAAAAGAAAAAAGAAAAAAGGGTTGGCACATTGTGGTTCAGTTTGGTTAGAGGCTGAGAGTGAATTACTTTCATCTTTATGGGTGGGTGCCAGCAATGAGAGGATGTGAGAGAAATAAGTTATGGCTTCACTGCTGAATATGATTTATTATAATACATTTCTTTAGCAATGTGTTTTTCTCTAAAGATAGTTCAAATCTGAGTTAATGCGATAAGAAATCACTTTGAACAACGTAAACGTCAAGAATAAAATGTCACTTTAAAGCTAGTTACTTCCAGTCATCAGGGTCAGAATCAGAAAAGAATTTATTGCCAAGTAAGTAACATAAGGAATTTGCCTTGGTGGATGGTGCATACATAAACATAAACATATTAAAAGGAAATAAACAATGCATATAAAAGAAACAATAACATAAATAAACAAATATGAACATTATTACTGCCTTTGAAAATGAGAAAAGAAGGCTGTATGGTTTATTGCAGGATGTGCAAAGATGTTGAGAAGTGTGCAAAAAGTTCAGGAGATATAGTTTGTGACAGGTATATAGTCAAGGATGTTCGTTAATGTAACCATGTAGTATACAGTATAGGGGTTGGGGGGGGCGGAGGGTTAAGAGACTGTGATAGTGGGGGTCCTAGGCCTTCGTCGTGCAGAAACTGGTTTTGTGGCGTGAGGTTTTGGCCCTGATGGAGCGCAGCCTCCTGTCAGAGGGGAGTGTATCTAAAAGTTTGTATCGGGGGTAAGAGGGGTCGGCTACAATCAAGGGCGTAACTTTGGGTTCAACATTGGGGGGGGGGTTTCGATCTCCAACTATCTAGGGAGGTCCCGGGGCCATATATGTATGTATTTTTTGAAATAACAAAAACATCGAAAAAAATGTCCACAAAAAACTCAGAAAAGCGACAAAGCTTCAAAGAAATGAAATAAAAAAGGGCATCAAAAAAAGGCCAAAAAAGTGTCCCAAAAAAAAAATTGAAAAAAATTGAAAAAGGCGACAATAACATCAGAAAAATTGTCCAAATAAACCTTGAAAAATGAAGAAAAAAAAAAAAAAGTCCTGGAGGGACAGCAGATTGCAGCCGATCAACTTCTCAGCAGAGTGGATTATACGCTGCGGTCCACAGTGAGGTACGTAAGCACACGGAGTTTGTTTTTAGCATTTGTAGGGTGACCCAGTGACTGTCGAGGGAGTTTGTGTCCGGTCATTAATCAGTTTATGTTGTAACAACGCAAGAAAAACGCAGAGACAATGAAAACGCATAAGCCTGACTCACTGAAGGCTGTCTGCAGCCATGAGCCACTTGTACTTTATAAACAGTATTTCAAGTATGTGAGACCATTAGCGGTAAAAGCCGCTGGACGTCAGCGGCGGCGATGATGTGTAACGGGTATAACAGGCAGAACAGGCTGAAAGGGGACATTGTGTTTGATGATAATATTTACTGAGGCAAACCGAGAGCGTGTGGGTGTCGGGTCACGCAGGGACGAAGCACAGAGGAGACAAACTGTGGCCAGAGATGGTTTCATGTCTAACCACACGTGACCGTGTTTGTGTGATGAACTCACCTCGCTCTTTCTTTTCCTTTGAAAAGGAGTCAAACTTCCTGCGTAGAGATTTTCTCCGTTTGTGCGTTTCTGTGAGAGGAAAAACAAAAAGTCACCATGAATAAAGTTATTAGTGATGCTCAAGAATGTGTGAACAATGAAGACCGTTTGTTCAGGGATGTCTGTTTTTCATTTATTTAGTCATGCACATAAGTGCGTATATAGCCGCTTTGTGTATTTCCATGTGTATTTGCAAATGTAGACAGACACACACACACACACACACTTTCTTTTGTGCTTTTTATCAGCCTTAAATTAACTTCATAAACTCAATAATTACTTCTCTGAAATACAAACACGGCCCTCATTACGACCTTCTTCCCTTCTTTCTCTTAGTACCTCTTCCTCAGCTCTAAGAATAGAACGCTCCATTTCAATAGACCTTGTTGGTTTGAATAGCCCTTTGCTCAAAGGATGCACCGCCCCACACATGGAGGACAAAGGTAAATATTTTACGTGTGTGACAGAAATCGAGAATAGCAGTTCAAAACTATATTTAAGAGAATGATTAAAAGGAACAAAAACATGTTTTAAAGACTTAAAATCCAACTGAAATCCCTTTTTGCAGTGTCAAAATCAAATGTATTGTTAAGTTTAAAAAAGAATCTTAATTGCATTGTTCTTCCTGAGCTTTCAATCACATCCCACAGTTTTCCTCAGGTGATGGGTTTTGCTTAAATGCCAGGTAGATTAGATTATTTTTGCAACTTAAGTATGAACAACTGAGTTATCTCCATGACTACTGAGCAAACTGCATCTGCTTATGAAGACCATGGTGTGGTTGAAAGCTCAGGAAAAAGCTGATTAGTAGACGTTCAGTTACATTCCCTTTTTTTGGCACACGTTTGTGTTAATTTGTTTTACACACATAAATACAAAATCACATTGAAGAAATATAAAATACATGCAAGTATTTGGTAGAAATCACTACTGTTATTAAGACAAAGAATGAGCTTTTACTTTCATTCAAATATAAGGTCTTTTAGCGAAAAGTCACAAATGCAGCTTGAGCGTGTAGTCCTGAAAAATTAGACAGTTCAAGACTCCATGCTACTTACACTTTATGCAATTAAGTTTAAAGTCGATTACATTCTGACTGTGGAACGCCCTTCCTATTAACTTACCTTCTGCAGTCTCAGTTGATGCTTATAAAAAGCAGCTGAAGACACACTTGTTTGAATTCGCTTTTGTCTCATGTTTGTAACTTTGGGTTTTTAGTCTTCTAATCTTTTACCTTCATTGGTATTTTATTTATTTTGGCTTGCTTATTTTCGGTTTGGATCCTACTATATTTTAACAAATGTTTATCATGTGAAATACTTTGTGACTTTGTCTGTAAAAGGTGCTACATCAAATAAACTTATTATAAAGAATTAAGAAAAAAGAATATCTCATAGACATAACAGACATAGATATAAACCACAAAACAACAGCATTCTCACTGTGTGCACAGACACGAGAGCGTGCCATGAAACCAAAAGATTTAAAAACAAACTTCTCCCTTTTGGGACATGAAATTTGCAAAGTGCAATTGAATTTCAGTTCGAAAACCACAATTGCGGACATTTTGTGGATTTCTGCATCCATTTTGTTCAGTGTTTGTTTTCCCCCCTGTGGATTAGCCAAGCATTGACATTAGTTGCATCAACAGTGGAGTTTGATAGCAGAACATACTATGGTGATGTGAACCCTCTGCAGCTGTTAATCGATGTTTACAGTACATGTAGTGGCCAGTGTTGTGCGTACCGGTATGTGTGGGCGCTTGTTGCAGCAGCAGCAGTTCTCTGTGGGTCTGGTTTAATGGTGTGTGTTACGTTTCGGTTATACAAGCTCTTACATCCTGCTCCTCTGACCGGGTTTGTGTGGAAGAAGCCATTGTTTGGGTTACTTAAGCTGCTGTTTAGAAATCACAAATTCAACATTGGGTCTTTTACCTATTAAGGAACGATCAGAGTGCCCTGCGTCGAAAATCATGCGGTCCAGAATGTTTGGGATTCTGAAGATGGAAATTCTTTGCTTAATTCCAGCTTCATCACAGAACAAAAACAGCAAATTAAAAACAGTAAGGGAAAGAAAGAGTATTTGTATCCATGTCAATGTGTGTGTACGTACTTTTATGTGTGTGAGCGTGCGCGTGCATGCCTGGATAAAAAGGGTCAAATTCCCACGACTGCAGGAAATTAAAGTTTATTTCCAAAGCGCACGGCCCCTCCCATCACACACACGCCACCTCCAGCTAAGGCTAATCCCTTATTGTGTGTGGGTGCATATGTAGGCTATTTGTAGGCTTCCAAGTATAACAGACTTGGATGTTTTCCTGCAATTTGTTGTTGGCAGAAAGTTTTGCATCATTTCAATCAATTACAGGATCACACATCGTAAAAAAATGCCAGAATCGAGCACTTTAGGATGTGTCACAATTTCGTTTTTCTACTTCTATTTAAAGAGAGATCATTACATTCCTCATGCACTTTTTGTTGTTGCTGCCTATCTTGTCTAGGACTAGGGCTACAACTAGTAATTGTTTTTATTCATCTTTTGACTATTACATGGAGCCCATAGAGACATCTTCAAATTGCATGTTTTATCCAACCAACAGTCCAAAATCCAATATTCAATTTACAGTGATATGAAAAAGGAGAAAAGCAGCAAATCCTTAATATTTCAGAAGCCAGAAAGCAAAGAAAATTTGGCAGTTGTGCTTGGAATTAACTTTAAATGATTACTTGATTATGAAAACACTTAAATTCTCTGCTGATCGATTACTCAACATATTGTTCCGGCTATAGCCAGGACTCTTGAAAAAGAGGCTTTCCTGTTATAAGAAATAAAGTAAATGGAACAAGTGGAGCTTAAGGGAAGAGAACCAAAGTTGGACAGATGATCAGGAAGGAGAGAGCGAGTTAGTTTGGAGTCCCTGTAGAGCAGCGATTCAGAGAATGGGGCATGAGAATGAACTCTGGAAAATGCTAAATAAGAGCAAATCGGTCTCTCAGCTACTGACACGTTTCTCAAAGAATTCACTGGACCCTGCCAATGTAACCAACAAACACACTCGTGCACAAAAACATGCCCAGGTGCATGCACACCAACACACACACACACACACACACACTCAAACTGTGGCGGAAGAAGTGTTCAGATCCTTTACTTAAGTAAAAGTACTCACACCGCACTGTGATGCTACTTAAGTAAAAGTATGCAAGTATAATCAGGAGTACTCAATGCAGAAAAATGTCCCCTGTGACGGTTTCTATTATACATTTCATCGTTGGATTATTATGGATTAATCTGATGATTATTTTCTCCATTAATCGATCGATTGTTTGGCATGTAAAAATTCTAAAAATAGTGAGAAATGGAAAATTACCCAGAGCCCAAGGTGGCACCTTCACGATTGTTGTTTTGTCTAAACAACAGTCCAAACCTCAAAATTATTGCTAATATATTACAATTATTATTATTAATTTTATTATTATTATATAAAAAAGGAAAAGCAGCAAACCTTTATCATTTAAGAAGCCGGAATCATTAAGTGATTTTATATGAAAAATGACCCAAGTGATCAACATTTTCACCAATTCATTTTCTCTGTAATCGACCAATTGTTTCAGGTGTACTTGCATAAACTGTTGGGGAGTTTAATTCATAACAAAATATCATATTTTATAAGCTCTTTGTATGTTTCGTGTGTTCAATCTTTCCCTCTGAGATTGAGTAGAAGTAGAAAGTGGCACAAAAAGGAAAGATTCAACTAAAAATTACAAAAACCTCATATAAATGCACATAGTTACATTCCACCACTGCACTCAAATGCCAGCACTTGCATGCACAGGAATGCAAAGACCGACATAATAAAGTATAGTGTGCTTGTACAAAGAAACTGGAGAGGTTTTATTGTAGTTACAGTGGTAAGAGGCAAAAGAAATAGACAAAAAGGGTGAATGAAGCAAGAGGACAAAGTGAAAGATATAGAGAAGCAAAGACAGCAAGATGCATTGTCGTGATGAAGACAGAGAGAGAGAGAGAGATGGAGACAATCAAAGAAACAGAAGTGCAGAAGAAGAACCCGAAAGACAAAATAGGGAGGGGAGTGTGGCGGGAGGTGATGCTGAGACCGTGACCGACTGGATGGATTGCAGAGATCTCACCCCAGGGGAGAAACTGAGGACCAATATTCCCACACTTACTCAAAGAACGCGTTGTCTGTGCGCCAGACAAGTAGATTCAAACTGTTCCTGCAGTAATATCTAATGGCCTGGTTTAACTGTAAGAAAAATTAATATCTCTGGGCACTGTAACAGTCATCTTTACGGTTATCGTTACCAGTTTGATCTTTTATGGGGCAGCACCAGACTTTATACTTATGGGCATCACATGTGTCTGAGATCTGCTGTAAGTTAAAGCTTTTCATTGGCAAATCTACGCATCAGGTGACATAAAAGAGATATTGTCTATAAGTCTCCGATAGATGTCACTTTAGTGCTCATTGCTAACATTTTAGCATATCCCTAGTTGAACTTTGTGCTGCGTACTGTTAGATAATATGAGGTAAGTCTTTATTGATCGCCAGAGGGGAAATTTAGGTGTTGCAGTATGGACGACAGAAGCTGGCAAAATCAAAAATATATAAAACGAAAAACTGAATAGAAAGGTAAAATAAATATGTCCCATTTGATCAATAAATTGATGCCTACATTCATTTTCGGCACATCAACAAAAAAAACATCCCCCAGATTATTCCATCTGGAATATGTGGAGACATTTGGGAAGTCTATTCCCAGAATTTCAACTTGCTTGCAGAAAAAAGAAAGACAAAGACAAACCAGTGAACGATTTACTCGTGTTTTCCCACGAATACTCACTGTATAATTGAACCCTGACCTGATGGAAGAAGAGAGCAAAACGTATCCCTCAAGATAAAGAAAAGAAAACAAAAGAAAGAAATGGGAAAACTTCCCGAAAATGAGGAGGACAGGGACAAGTGGATGTCACACAGGATGTAAACTGCTCTGAGTCACCAACTTGTTTCCATCACTTGGAAGGAAGATTAATTTATTAACACAGATTCCCTTGAGACCCTAATCTAGTCTTGACGCTAAAACTTAAAATTTTACATTGTGAGGACCTGTTTTTTTCTCCCCTAAATGTGACTGTGTAAACAGATTTATGTCCTCGCAACATGAGTAAAACACGTTCACACAGGCTCAACATCCCATGACTCCCAACACTTAAGAAACCAGTGTTATGTAAGTATTTAGTATGCCAGTATTGTTTGTAAAAATCTATACAACATATCTGATTCTTAAAGGGCCAAATTAATAAGATCCTAGTGGGGAAATAAGGATACTGAAGCAGCAAAAGTAAGTGAAAACAGAAGATACAGTATAGTAAAATTATATATATATATATATATATATATATATATATATATATATATATATATATATATATATATTTTTTTTTTTTTTCCTCTCAAGTGGGCATCAAAACCATGACAGCAGATTATCTACAAAATAATTGAGCTTTGCTGTTTTACAGTATTGGAGATCATGTGTAAACTGGGCCTGTGGTCAAAGTTCCGCATGCTGGGGGTTACTGTAAAA
Source organism: Perca fluviatilis (assembly GCF_010015445.1). NCBI lineage: Eukaryota > Metazoa > Chordata > Actinopteri > Perciformes > Percidae > Perca > Perca fluviatilis. Next base: position 22,482,213 of record NC_053125.1, on the reverse strand, counting down.
CCCTGAGAGAGAAAAACAGTACGGGAGAGAGCAGCTGAGTCTGAGAAAAGCAGCCCAAGGACTGGTCTCATAGGAGAAAGGCTACCAACAGATGCTCCACACACATACCACTTCTACAATCAGCTGCGTTTCTCAGCATCAGCTGCTATACTCGGTGAACCTCGAGATATCTCCAGCCCCAATATACACGAGATAAAAAAAAAAAAAACAACCTCCCAGTCTGCGACCTATGACGTGTTTGAAAGATTTACAGTTTTTTGGTGAAAACTCCTTTACTTTATTGGCTGGACTTCAGAGCTTAGACGGATGCGACGAGTGCACACAAACACTATTTCAAAGCAGGGAGTAGAGTCCAGTGGTAAGGAGAGGAAGGGTGTACAAGTAAACATCAGCAGAGGAAACATGTTGAGGTATTTACCGCTCTTATTAAAGATTAATAGAGCTGATGTAACGGTTAGGCTGTTAAGGACAACAGCCTTCACTGAGGCTTGACAATCTTACTTAAAAGGTGCAGTAGGTAAGCCTTATAAAACTAAATTTCTGTCATATTTGCTGAAACTGACCCTATGTTCCAGTAGAACTACATGAAGCACGTGATTAAAAAAGAAATCCGGCTCCTCTGGCACCACCTCCAGCCTGTAGTGCGATTTGCAAAAACCCACCACTCCCTGTTCAGATGCACCAATCATGGCCGGGGGGGAGGGGGTGTCTAACTGCATGTCAATCACTGCTCATGCACACACATTATTTCTCCTTTGTGGGGAGAGGGGCTTAGGAGACAGTTTTGGGCTTTAGCAGAAAGGGGGGAGGGACTGAGAAGTAGGGCTGGGCAATATATTGATATTATATCGACATTGTGATATGAGACTAGATATCGTCCTTAGATTTTGGATATCGTAATATCGTGATATGACATAAGTGTCTTTTCCTGGTTTTAAAGGCTGCATGACAGTAAAGTGATGTCCTTTTCTGAACTTACCAGACTGTTCTAGCTGTTCTATTATTTGCCTTTTTAGATATGTTGTGAAAGCACCAATTATCAACTCTAGAATATCGCCGCAATATCGATATCGAGGTATTTGGTCAAGAATATCGTGATATCTGATTTTCTCCTTATCGCCCAGCCCTACTGAGAAGTTGTTGATGGTCAAACTTTTTGGCTAAGTCCTGGATCTTCTCAATTCTACCTACAGCACCTTTAAAGATATCATGTTTTAAGACATACAAAAATACTATTATTATTATTATTATTATTATTATTCTTCAGGTATTGTGGATCTGCAGTCGTCCTAGCCTACAAATAAAAAAAAATTTCTATGAAAATGAGAATAATGATACAAAAATGATCATTCCCTCCAATATCGTGAATCATATCGAAATCGCGATATCAGTCAAAAATAATCGCAATTAGATATTTTCCTCATATCGTGCAGCCCTACTGGGAGGTACTTTTCTTTAAAAGTTGAATCAGTCTCATCTGTAATCAACCCCCCCCTATTTTGAGATATGGAGCGAGACACATGGAAGAATAAACACATCGTGCAGCATCCTTTGCCCTTTCTTATCATAACCGACAACATCATTGCTTACACATGTGCATGGAATGCCTTCTTTGACCAGAGAGTTGACTAAACACACAGGCTTATCCTCAACGTCCTCCTGCTTCACACTCAACTGGCTTGATTCTCTAACCTCAAGGCTGCCACTCCTCTTCACAAGCAAGACAAAACATTAAAGTGGGCACTTCCATTAAGAATCATGACATTAAGCAGAAATTATTTTTAAATTAATTAAATTAATTTCAAGATGTAATGAAAGTCTTGAAACATGCCTGTATGCTGTGACATTCAAGATTTCAAGAAAGTCGACGGCTAAAATTGTATTCACAAACTATGTTGTAAAGATATCCAACAGAAGACTTTAAGGCGTTTCTTGCATTGACAAAGGTTGCTAATTGGCAGCCAAATCTTTAAGAAATACTTCAACATAGGGCTGGGCGATATGGAGAAAATCAAATATCACGATATTTTTTACCAAATACCTCGATATCGATACCGCAACGATATACGACGATATTGTAGTGTTGACTATTGGTGCTTTCACAAAATATGCACACAATGAGATTTTTGATAAATAATCATCAGTAATGTGGATATAATGATTAATTGGGTAAAGGCAAATAACAGTCTGGTATGTTCAGAAAATGACATCACTTTACTGTAATGCAGCCTTTAAAATCAGGAAAAGACAACACTTATGCCATATTACGATATCCAAAATATAAGACGATATCTAGTCTCATATCACGATATCGATATAATATCGATATATTGCCCAGCTCTACTTCGGCATTTTGGTAGATACGCTCATTTGCTTTCTCTCCAAGAGTTAGATGGGAAGATTGATACCACTCTCCATACAGACAAGAAATAGGACTCTTCTGATCAAACTCTTGGCAAAACAGCAAAAAAAGAAAAAAAAGTACCAAAAACTATTCCTGTAAATCTTGGACGTGGGAGGCACCCCAAAAAAATTAAAAGGCAGGAAATCAATTTTAAAAATATATTGGATATTGGAAAAAAAAAAAACAGTCTGAACTCAAGAAGAGAAAACATTTGCGTACCCCTCGGGATGCTGATCTTGAAGTCCAGGTCCCTCTCCTCCAGGTGGTACAAGGCCACATCCTGTAACCTGGCTCGCTCCAGCTCCGACAGGCTCTGGATGGGCACCGGCTGTAACCGCACACTCTGACCCAACATGGTCGCCCACGTGTGGTCCCCCTGCCGAGATGAGGAGAGAGAAACCATCATCAGAACAGTTGACAATTTAACCAAAATCCATACGCTTTAAAAAGGCGATGGAATGGAACTCTCTTCTGGCTGTATTCAGTGAACATTATCAAACCGACCATCAAGATCTCACTCGCAGTCTCTAACAAGACATCAGGCTGGGAGCTACAGTGTTGTAGGTTGACCAGGAGGCTCATAGAGGGAGAATGACAGACCGAGTGAATATTGAGTAACAGGATGACAGAAGACAAACAACAAGAGGCTTTAAGAGAGACAGAGGAAAACAGGAAAAACAAAGTGAAGTAAAGAAAATTAGTGTGTTGTTGTTCTGATGGGGGGGAAGCAACACTCAAGTTAACAAGAACCAGACATGTTTCACCACCGGTTCAGCCTGTGGGAGAGAAATGTGTTTTTAATGTATGTGTGTGTGTCTGTGTGCATTAATTTGCGTGTTGAACCCCATTGAGAAACCATGAGCATTAAGTCTGAGGAATTTTGCACAAAAGTGGGTACATCAATCAGCTACTAAATCCACACAACACAGAGGGACTGCACTCCTCTTTTCTTTTTATCACTTCTTCATCTTTTCTGTCCTTCATTTCTTCCCTTCCTCCCTCCTCTTTTTATCCCTTCATTCCTCTTTTCCTTCCTTCTCTTTTTCCCTTCCCTCCCTCCCTCCTTCCTTTTTGCTCTTTTCTACTTTCTTCCCCCTCCCTTTCCTTTCTCTCTTTTTTCCCCCCTACATTCCTCTGTTCGTTCATTTGTTCTTCCCTTCCTTCCTTTTATCCAGGTAGAAGCCTCATAGAGACTATAATCTCTTTTTATTAAGGGACCTATATAGCCAAGAAGGCAGCATTAGTTACCTCGGCTGATACATCTTTAAAAATCATCAGTTTAGAACGCACCCTTGCTGTTCAAAATGTGTCGTCTCTAAGCTCAAAGCAAAAACTTTAGTGACATCACTTGGGTCATTTTCTGAGACTAGACCCACAGAAGACATTACACAACAGTTTAGTTTCACATGCTTAGTTGTAGCTTCTCATGCCACGAAAAGTGATCTTGACGTGTAAAGTTTCCTTTTACGTAAGGAATGGTTAAGAAACTTTTTGCCGTTTTAACTATTGTTAATATTGTGTTTCCTAATAAATTATAAATTGTATGCAAAACCACTCCAGGCCTTATACTTGCTGGCACCGCTTTATGTTCTAAAGCAGAAAACATTCACTGATTTTTCTACTATAAGGAGAGTTTTTAAGTCTCCCTTTTCACCTCTGCACATCTCTTTTGAATGCATTCATTACATTCATATAAACATCATGCAACAGTATTTGGTAATAAAACACAGTATTGGACAAATCAATGGGGACATCAAATGAAGAGTCTGGGGATCACCAAAGTGATTACAATTCATCCTGAAAGGAGCTTGAATGTGTGAAGCAAATTTCATGGTAGAACATCCAACAGTTCCATCCATTTCACTCAAAAATACCAACCTCTTGGTGGAGCTAGAGGAAAAGTCTGAGGATCCCCGAAATCATTAGGATTCACCCTCTTGGCTCTGTTCATTTTCAAGATCGTGTTATCTCTTTTTTCTAAAAGTAATAGTCTCTCTTTGAAGGAACGATTGAAAGTATAAATTCACTTAATGACAAACCTTACAAAGTAGAGTACATGCCTTTATATAATCACTCTTTTGTAAACAATCAGCCTCAAGCCTTTAACCTTTAAAGCAGCCCAACCTAAACAAGATAACCTTTCATATTTGCAATAACTGCCGTCCTCTGTATGTCTATACGTATACTTCTACGTGTCTGACTGTCTCAGGACTATAATTCAGCCGGCCTCAGCCCACACAGCACAGCTTGATTGGAGAAAATTGCTTTGGCCTTAATGCTAAACGTAACCAGACAAGTCAACTGTGGTGAAACTGGATGAAAGTTGTAAGAAATGATATTTAGGATAACTGTCGGGACTCATGGGCAGTTTGTTTAGAGAAACCTATACATTACCTCGTATAATTCCACTCTCTCTGTAACAGATGTGCATATTTAGGTCTAAAATAAACATTCATCACAGTGCACATTTGCCTCTTCATTCACTATGTGATATTGCACGGTGGGGGGGGGTGGGTCATCCTTATGTCTCCTGATATAAACTAACATTGTAGAGAGATCGGTAAGGTCTATCTCAGCAGTTGAAATTACACAAGAAGAAGGTAGATGAACGTTTCAAATGCAGTTTGGATGGTAAATAAACTGTTAAGCCACTGCAGAGATATCAATGTCTGCAGTTAAGGAAACTGTCTTGTCAGCAAATGTGAGGGCGTAGGTTTCAAGAAGTGTGATATCAGTAGGCTATAAGCTGTGGGTGATTTCAACATTGATCCAGGGAAATCTACATGCATTGCTGATATCAATAACCACTAGAGGTCCTTAGCATACAGTCATAAATGAGACACACAAGATGAAAAATGAGACACACACACACACACACCACCTCTACAATCAGCTACAAAACACTTTGTGGGGTTTTGCTGCTACATCCAGTCGTTCGCTAATGTTTTTTAAGCTTAAACTGACTTCTCTACTGCTAAGCTACATTTTTCATTCACCACATCATGTCATTACCACTTCTTGTTGTTACATAGATAAGATATTGTACATTCTTGAAATATTTCTGTTCACCTTCCGTAAGCCAACATCAACCAATCACAGTGAGGAACATGAACTGATGAGGAGGTCATGAACTCCTGATTTCACACCCAAACAGGACTGAGAACCATCAATCTAAAGAACGTAGCATTGTTGAATGTTCCTCATATCATATTGATTAAACATGTGAATGAGTTCCCTGTTTCCACATGCATCGCTGTGATCATGTTATATGCCTTCAATCATTTGTGCTGAAACTCAATTAAGTTGAGTCATTGATACGCTGGATTTGCTTCGCTCATGTGTGGATGTGTTGTTTGGCTCCTTTGTTTTGTTCATTTTTGTTGGTGAAAATATTTAAGAAATGTGAAATCAAAACTGGGAAACGCTGGAACTTAATACAATAAATTACCGAGACTGTAACCACATTGAACTGTGCATGTGGTTTGCGGCAGCATGAGCATACGGTGTTTATTAATCTCAAGGAGAATCAAACCTAGTCTTGTCATGAAGAACAAACTCAAAGAAAAATGACAACACAATGATGTGTTTGAGGTTTTGACCACACGGGCCTGGCTTTTCAAAGTTGGGGGCCAACTGTCAGAGATCTAAAAAGTCGATTCAACAATTCGAGTACAGATCCGGCTCTCTTATTAGATTTTCTGTCCCAATTGTGGTTGAAGTCAATACCAGGAACCATGAAGGGAGACAATTCAAACCACATGACAGACAAAACATACAGGAAGAAAGAGGAAAGGGGAGTGCAATGAACCAAAACAATGCTTCACTGATACATATGCATGTCTTCATGCAAACACAAGCTTACAAATCCACACACAGACCTTGTTTTTATGAATCCTCAAGCAAAGAAATTACCATTTACGGAAATGTCTCTTATCAACACACAGCAGATCATACTACCAGTGGCAGTTATCTATAGCAGTAACATAGCGTTACATCTAAGACCAAAAGTTAGCATAAAATTGCATACAAATACAACATACAATTCTAGGTGGCTTTATCTACATCATACGGTAAGGTCTTTTTGGATATGGGTTTACCTGAGCAATGTATCCTCATACAACAGTACTTATTCAATTCAAACTACTTTATTTATCCCAAAAGGGCAATTCCGTTTCCAGCAGTCTTCAGACCCCAAGAACAAAACATTTACAGATAAACGCATACACAACCGACAGCAGATTGTCAGAAACAAAATACAAAGGACAGGCAGTGAGCGTACACAGCGCTGTTTGAGGCGAGAAATGACCGATACATAAATCAGGTTCCCAAACAAGTTGAACACAAGTAGCTTACACCTCAGGAAAATCAAAAAGGATGCTTGTTCCAGAGACTGTCTAGATTTAAAAGTCTGGTAGCAGACGGAATCAAGGACTTTGAATAGCGGTTTGTTTTCTTTGGTATGATATCTTACAAAACGTTATGCACACTTTTTTCGTGCGTATTCCTGCAAATGTCCAGCATCATGAGCGAACAGTCCGCCTGCACAAGCCCCTGCAGTGCAGAACCTGATTCGGCAATAAAACTACTTGTTTAGGTTTGGGATAATAACAATAATACATTTTATTTATATAGTGCTTTACATGGTACTCAAAGACACTTCACAGTAAAACCAGCACATATAGCACATTCAAAACAGATAAGCAATAAAACCAACACATAAAACAAGCATATTAAAAGCAATTAAAAACAATAAAACCGGGTGAGAAATGTAAGATAAGATCTTGGTTTGGGTGCAAATAAGGTTGTTATGTAACTTCAAGTTACGTGACGTTACAGGAGTAGGTAAGTTACATAAGAAAAGTACATTAAAATAAGTACGTTGATGATGAGGAGGCCAGTCTAGCTCAACCAGTAGAGTGTGCGCCCCATGTAGGCTGAGTCCTTTGCAGTGGCCCGGGTTCGAATCCGGATTGCGGACCTTTGCTGCGTGTCATCACCTTTCTTCCCCCCCACCCCACACTTTCTTGTCTCTCCACTGTCACTATCAAATAAAGGGAAAAGCACCCCAAAAAAGTATGTTGTACTTTTGGTCTCAAACGGGACACAAACAGCGGTCTCCTTGTGAAAGTCCTGTGTTTGTTTGACTCATCCATCCACCCTGACCGACTCCCTTTGCAGACTTTGGCGCTCTATATACTACGTCGCCTGAGGCAGCCCAACACGACGGCTCATGATTATATGAATAACCTACAAATGAAATGAAGTGCATTATTTTTCATAGGTCTAAGAACGAACAGTGAATGACAACAGCCTGACCTGATATACGTTTTCCAAAGACAGAAGTTTGTTCTCATCATCAAAGCCTTTTCTCGTTAACATGCGAAAAGACAAACAAATGTAAAGGTTACATTTGTTTGTGTAGCTTGTCCAAGTATACACTCCTATAATACTATACTGTACAATAAATACGTGGGGTAAATAACCCAACCTGAATACCATTTGTTAAATTGTAGTAAGACCCAGAAGTGGTTCAACTCTGAGGATCAAATAGGACAAAGACCTTTTCCAGGAGGGGACATACGGTACTAAGCAGCACCTGTTTCAACTTTCATATTCCTCAGCTGTTGTTTAGGCCTTTGCTGAATTTTCCCTGCTGCTTTGAATAAAAGCAAATTATGGAATAAAATGTTATACTTTAGCTAAAAGGCAAAACTGTGTGTTTACATGCATTCTTGCGTGCAACAGAATGAAGTGTGTTTACATAAGGTTTGTTACCCTTCGCCTGATGAAGTGATAAAGTAAAAGAAATGCGCTTTGATCGCTAACAGATGCTTCTTTTTTTCTACCTTACCTCCACTCTTCTCTCCCCTACACCAGATCTCACTCACTTTTTCATCATTTTTAAATATCTTACTCCCTGCCTTCCCTTCTCTCTGTTTATATTTCTTCCTCTCCATCAAGCTGCTGTTAATGTGATTGTGTATATTTGGGTCTCCCGTGGGTGCTCCTGTTCACGCCTCTGTGTGCTTTTCATCATTAACCTCGGCCTTTCATCCTGCCCGAACCTTATGGCAAAACATGCAAATGAGACAGAGATTAATAAGAGGGCTGGATCTTATTATATTATATACGAGCAGGTGGTGATGAGGTTAGTTTTCCCTTAATTACTAGAACATTTGAATTTGCAATTTGTGAAACTGCATACTTTAGGATCCATTAGGGGAAAATGTATGATTTAGTCCACACTTAGTCAAAAATAGTAAAAATATTAACTGATGTTGTCTCAGCATGTTTACAGTGGTTTGTCAAACACTTCATGCATTCAATGCTCATTCTGGGCTGATATCGTGTAGTCTGGCAACCCTGTTTCCTAAAAAATTACTTAAATATACTACCTATTAATTTAGCTAAATAGATTTGCTGCAACAACGTCCTGGATTAGGCTCAGTGGTGGGTTGTTGGCGTTCAAAGCGTACAGGACTTTGACACCAGAGACCGGCGTTTGCATCTTGAGTCCCACATATGGTTCTGTTTAAGCAACAAAAGTTAGGTTAAGGTTCGAGAAAGACCGTGGTTTTAGATAAATAATAATAAACACATCCTATTTTGTGCTAAAACATAACCATGCAAACTTGAATCATGCTTTAGTTGCCATGAGTGGATATTGTAGGTTAAACAAATGAATGACAGTGAACATTTTACTGATACGTTCAGAGCATTTTACCTCATTATGTTAATAAAAAATGCAAATCAGGCAGCTTTTCAACATATTTGCATAGATGAGTAGTTTATGAAAAAGGTAATTTGCAGGAGACACAACACAGGAGGCAGGCAGATATTGTCTTCTCCTCTGTAAGGGCTGAGTTATGTAAATGGACTGTATTTATATAGCGCCTTTCTAGTCTTAACTACTCAAAGCAATTTTACATAGTACAGGAACCATTCCCCATTTACACACATTCATACATGTGGCCAGATAAACATTCACCACACATTTATAATTCGGGGTTCAGTGTATTGCCCAAGGACACTTGGACATGGAACTGCAGGGCCGGGAATCGGACCACCAACCTTCCGATTGGTAGGCAACAGCTCTTACCACCTGAGCCACAGCTGCAGTATATATATATCAAGATTTTACATGCAAAACATACATGAGTTAATAAAACATGTATTGCATCCTTTTGTATGTTTTCAAACACATATTTTTCTAACTTTTACAACTTTAAAATACCGATGTTCATGCATCAATAAATTAACACTCAAAGAACCTTTTTTTTTTATTTCTTTTCAAAATTGTCTTGTTAGGAAGCCAACTGAGTAATGTGTTCTGTTTGAATGGGTTTCCCAGTTCACCATCATACAATAGGTCGATATTGTCCCTCTCGCTGGCCTGAAGGCTTTGCTGCATCATTGGTGACGTACAATAAGTTTACAGTCAGCTCTTTCCATCAACTCTTATGAGACTAAATATAGACCACTAGTGCAGAAACTGTGACCTGCTTTTTCTTTTTGCTTCATGTATCCTCTCTCAGTAGTTAGAAGGTACTCTGGAGCTCAGTGGCGTTAAGTACACATCAACAATACATACTTTTTTTTCCCCCACAAAAGCGTACAAGAAAAGGTTTTCCAGTTTAACAAGCATTAATTCAAGTGTGTTTTCTCACCCCTGAAACCCCATATTCATTATTCATGTTCCCCCCACTTCATTATTTCTCATAAGTAATGTGCTCAATTCCTGCCATTGCTCCATGATTTTCTCTAATGAAGGAACATTATCTTCATGTGATTCAACTCTACATTGTGTTTTTGTCAAAAAATAATGAGGAGTCTCATTAGGATGCTCTCAGAAAACACATCACAACTGAGCCTTGCATGCATTAGTATGCAAAGGTGCTTCTTACTCATATACGTAGACACTGGCGAGAAGGCAAACACACACACACACACACACACACACACACACACACACACACACACACACACACACACACACACACACACACACACACACACACACACACACACACACACACACACACACACACACACACACACACACACACACACACACACACACACACACACGCAGGCGACACTAACAGGCTCCTTGGCAACACTAAAGACTTAAAGAAACAGGTATTGCGTCAACACAGCAGACTGTGTCACTCCTTAGTGACTAAAGTGGCATGCTTTCCCCCTGCTTCCCCCCCCACACACACAGTTTTCAGGGATCACACAGACTCTGCTGTCTGGAATTCAATGGCAGGTCAGTACAAGAATAATAATAGACGCAGATAAGTAGAATGACGAGTTTATGTACGTGTAATTGTGTGTGTATGTATCGATTAACGCTGCATAATGAAAACCTACTAAAAAGGAAAGCAAGAAAGCGGGACTAAATTTGAAGATTCGTTCAACTTTTTTCACATGCCACAAATATTCTGGTCTACTTTCAGTTCGTGTAAACCCCCTTTAATCCTTAAGCAACTCTTATAAAACTACATGTTTAGGCGAAATATGTGACATTTGAGAAGTGTGAGATCCAAGACTCCTTATTGTGTTTAAATTAAAAGCTTGACCTCATTTGGGGGGGATTAATTAAGTAACCTGGTTTACCATCTTTTTAAAGAATGAATTAATGGTGTTTACAAAGTTGTGCACCTGCCTAATTTTAGCCAACAGAGCTCCCCAGAGTGCCATGAGCTTTAAAAAGGCATCTGCTGCAGCCAGACTACTACTACTCTTTTTTTTTTTTATACAAGATAAGACTATTGGGGAAAAGCAGGACAGATTCTCCGACAAACAAGTCTTATAACTTAAAAAATATATCTTCAATTGTTGAGAGGTTTTCTTTTGTGTTTTATTTAAATATATGTAACATTTGACTCAAACATTCACTGAGATTTTGCGTCATTTTATGTCACTAGTCACTAAAGTATAACCTAAGTTGAATCATTCATCAACTTTTGCAAATTTAAGTATGAAGATCACACAGCAGCAAATAGCCTCTGAGATGCTCAAGTTCACTTAAAACAAACACACACACACACACACACACACACACACACACACACACACAGTACCTGTATTGGGGTGTCACTTTCTCTCAATTAAAATCCCTTACAATCGGTTCTGGCACCTGTTTATCCAGACTTTGTTCAGACACTCAAATGCATCTCTGAGCACTGAGCCGGATGAGTCGACCAGCAGCTCGGAGGTAAAGTAGCAAGTGAGCGAGTGAGTGAGAGAGAAAGAGGGGGAGGGAGAAGTGAGAGAGGAGAGGAGGAGCGGCGCATTCTGATTCGACTTGCAGGAGCTGAGAACATAACACAAGAGAGAGGGGAGGAGCGAAAGGAGGGAGGGAGGGGAAGTGGGATAGGAGGAGGAAACAGGAACAAGGTGAAGGAAGAGTGAAGGAAGAAGTGAAGAGAGCAAGAGGGAGTTAAGACATTAAGGAGGGAACAATGCTAATGCCAGTATTTTCTCCTTTTGAAATTTTCGTTCCGTGACAGAATGCCTGTTTGTGTTTTGGCCTGTGTGTTGGTGGTGCAAGGTAGTGTTATTTTTAGCGGTTCCTACCGTAATTCTAAACCTAGGAAGTGTGTCCATCTGTCGGGTGGAGAGGACGGCGAGGTTGTTGTGTTACATTACATGTCATTTAGCCGACGCTTTTATCCAAAGCGACTTACATTTTGCTATTTATGTCAGAGGTTGCAAGCCTCTGGAGCAACTAGGGGTTAAGTGTCTTGCTCAGGGACACATTGGTTGATGTATGGCAGTGGGAATCGAACCCGGGTCTCCCACGCCAAAGGAACATGTCATATCCACTGCGCCATCACCACCCGTGTTTTAAGCGGTTCCTACCGTAATTCTAAGCCGAAAAGGTGTGTCTGCCAGTTTGCTACAGAGCTCTGCGTGATGGGCTTTTATGACTGTCAATATAGCCAGCATCTAACGTTAGCTATTTCGCTGGGCTGTCTCAGCCTGGCAACCTCTGTGAACTTCAAGCCTGGGGAGGAGGGGGTCGGGTAGATGACTCAGTATTTTGAATTTGTACTGCAGGAACTATTTTAAACACTAGCTGTCAGTATTACATATTGCACCTTTAAATGGGAGAGAAGGTGGTAGGAAGTGAGAAAATTTGAGAAGCTGAAAATGATAAACGAAAGGGCAGAAGGAGGTATAAGAGGGAGCAATAGGAAGGAAGGAGGTATGTAGGGAGCAAGAAAAGGAAGGTGGGAAGCAGAGAAGGAAGAAAGAAGGAGGTATAAGAGAAAAAGCAGGACGGGAGGAAGAAAAGAAGGAGTAAACACAAGGGAGAAGGATGTAAGTCAGAATGATAGGAGTTAGGAAGGGAGAAAATAAGGAAGGGAGAAAGAAGGGCAATAAGGAGACAAAGCGGTAAAACTGGAGAAAAGGAGGCTGGGTGGTAAGAGAAATGGGTTAAGGAGGGAAGGAATAATGTTAATGTAAAAAGGCTGGGAGGGAAAGGAGGCAAGTAAGAAAGGAGACAAAGGTAGGAGGTTGACAATGAAGTAAGAGAGGGAGGTTGGGAGAAAAAGAGGGAATAGAGGAAGAGAATAAAGGAAAGGAGGGAAGAAAAAGCAAAGCAAAAGGAACTGAGAGGTAAGGAGAGAGAGAGGGAGGGAATGTGAGCGGGAGGAGGATTTAAACGGGATAAAAGCTCTATAAAAAGAACTGACAGGAGAGCGGCAGATGAAAGGAGGAGACCTAAGGGGAGAAAATTATGTTTAATTGGAGAAGAAAGGAGGAAAAAGAGGAGGAGTTCTGCCTCAGGAGCATTTTCTATTTCTTCTCTCATTTCCAACACAACTAGTGATACCTGCGGTGCATATATCTACTAGGAAAATATTCTTTTACAAGCTGCTTCTTACTCACAGCTCCACCATTATAGTAAAATGTATTCATATAATCATCATACTCATATTTAATGCAAGTCTGTTTCAAGTGTTATTAATTAATCCACACTTTTATTTACTTGAGACGTTTTTTCATTTTCCCCAAATTATTATATTAATCCTACAAAAATGCCCTAGTTTTTGTTGCTATTTAAATCATTAAATTGACAAATTGAAAATCCTGCAGGAAAATTCCAACCTGCAATTCTGATTCCTTTCAACAGCTGTGCAGAGCCAGTGTGTGTGTGTGTGTGTGTGTGTGTGTGTGTGTGTGTGTGTGTGTGTGTGTGTGTGTGTGTGTGTGTGTGTGTGTGTGTGTGTACACATTAAACATGCCTGGAAATTGTCTGTCAGCGCTCCAGCTGTGGGGCCCAAAACAACAGCAGATAAAATAGCTGAGTTCACATTTCATGACCCTGATTATCTTATAAGGCTGGACGGTAAGTTTCTGCACAGGGGAATAACTACAAATAAACTATAACTCAGTAGCAAAGAGAAGAGAATTTAAAGCATCATCTTTCTTTTAAATTGCTGTTGTTGACCATTTTCTGGTTATAGCTGTGCGGTGATCAAATGTGTGTCATTGGGCAGCAATAATGGCCATGCTCCTGTGTGGAACTAGAATAATTTCTTTGGTATAATACTATACTTTTTTTCTTTTCTTTGGGCGCTAAACTCATTTTCATTTCTGCCATGACTACCAGTTAAAATCTCAACTGGACGCTGGATGTGCATCAGTGTTTTGAGACATATCTGTAATAAAAAAGTAAGAGTGACATATTAAACGAATATTAAAACTGACAAAGTATTGGTATATTTCTACTTTTACTTAAGTAAAAGTTCTGAGTACTTCTTCCACCACTGATAGGACGAGCAGTCTCCGTATAAACGATCGTCTGCTGTTGCATAATGCAGAAATGTGCTTATAACAGTAGAAATAGTCTTGACCTTGGACACCCTGGCCTGTTTTTTTTCCATTGATCTCATGGATATTACACTCCGGTCGGTGTGTCATCCAGCTTCTCGCTATCATCTTTTGATCCTCCTCACTTCCTGTATCGCCTCCATACATTTCCAGGTTAAAACTCACGAGTGACATTACATGGCTGTGTATCTGATGTCCTCAAACGTTGTGTGCTGACTCCGACTATCTGCATAAAAACAGGATGGATGATGAACAGGCACAGCACGCGCACGCGCACACGCACACACACACACACACACACACACACACACACACACACACACACACACACACACACACACACACACACACACACACACACACACACACACACACACACACACACACACACACACACACACACACACACACACACACACACAGCACTTCCTTGGCTACACCGCCACCTTCAGTCTAAATTGTGTACTACAAGACAAAATGATTCACTCATTAAACATGGGCGAGAGCAGGGAATAAATGCACAGAACAATACAAATTGTGATAGTTATCAATATTTTGCTTTCTGACTAATCTGAATAAAACTACCAAAATGTAAACTTCTAAGGAATAAAGAACAACAGAGTTGAGTTAACATAATATTACAGGAGTTTTTTTTTTTTTTAAAGCTACACAAGGGTTTATTTCTCAGCTCTGGATTTGACGCATGAAGGAAACAATTATTGATGAACACACACCCACACACAGATGTATCTAGTAGCAAAACACACCTTGGGCAGCAGTAAATGTGGTTTCTTGGCTATAAAGTTACCTGGATCACTTTTCTCATGCTGCTACGTGACTAAGCATCCAGCCAAGTATTGCACTGTGTAATGCATCATCAAGCATGGACAAAAACACTCTCACTGTGCAAATAAATAAAGAGCCAGTATAAACCAGAACTGCATTCACTCTCTTGTTATCTGGATTTCCATGTTTCACGTTTGGTGCCAAGTAATCATTTATGTGGCTGACAAAAAAAGTCTTGGGATATCATTTTATGGCTTATGGCTCAAAGTGCGCAGATTTTATGTAACTCATCTAATAGCTACTCAGACAGACAGACTGGACAGGTCACAGAGTCCTTTATGGGTAGATAGTCGGGAGCACAAAGCGATACGAGGTAAGGAGTTAATGGTTTCTAAATAGGGAGATGTTATGTCCTATGACTCCATTTACCATGACATAGGGAGATCAACAGATACCTGAGAGTTGTTGAAGGAGAGGTGATAATATCTGATACTATATTTGACCTAATATAAATCATAAGAATATAGGATTTCCCTGTTTTTTTAAAAAGGAACTTTGACACGTTTTGGCACTAACAGTGTTGGCCTTTGAAGGGGAAGACAGACAATGCATTGTGGCCCTTGTGTGACACTTAAGACTGTCCAATGGTGGACTGAGAGGCTGTCAGTTTAAATCATCAACTGGTTGGAGAAATCAAATGATGGTGAGTGACATTAAGGTAACACTGAGAAGTAAAAACATGGGAGCAGGAAAGAAGCCTACCCCTTAATCCTTTAACCATCTTCCCATTCTCTGCTCTATGATCTTAGTTTAGTGTGTGTGTTTTTATGTTTGCACCATTAGAGTAGCACTTTTCATTTTTTTGTATGTACTTACAATGACAATAAAGTCAATTCGGATTCTGATAAAAATGCATCACACCAGCGTATCTGTTCCCAGGGTCCAATGCTTGACAGCTCGATATCTTTTAATATGACACATGAAGGAGACCTTTCAAATGGTTTTAAGTTCTCAGCAAGAGTTCTCAGCAAGAGATACGCTTGCCAGGGAACATAGCACCCTGGGAACATAACAGATAAGCCCCTCCAGGGTGGGTGCTCCAGGGTGGGTGTGGCGCTAATAATGCCTCCAAAATAAAAAATAAAAAATACATTTTAGGGAAACTACAACAACTTGGCACTAAATATGCAACAGAGCAAACATGGATGCCTTATGTCTGTTGTTTAAGGCAATAAGCCTCACATTTAACAGATATAGTGCAATAGTTTCACAGTATTTATAACTCTCACGATACTTTTTACAGATGGGTGGCGCCATCTGCATTTAGATATTATTATTTTTTTTTATAGATAAAGATTTTCACAATTTCACCCTCTTCCTTCTTGTGTGTCTCTCTTCCTCTACCACCCAACTTCTTAAAATATAACCACGTTACATATTACTACTGTATTTCCTCCCATCATCTTTTGGTGTCTCCCTCTCTGTTTGTTTCCCAGATGATTTTGGGAAAAGGAGAAGGGGAAATGCCAATGCCAACAGAGGAAACAAGATTCCAGCGAGGATATCGATGACAAGTCTCTCTCTCTCTCTCTCTCTCCATCTTCTCTAAACAGGACGTTCACATCCACACCCATCATCATGCTCATCACCACCATCACTGTCTGAAAGCTTCCACCCTCCTCAAAACATCCTCCTCTCTTATTTTCTCTACCCGGTTGTTTGCTGCTGTGGCGGCGAGAACGCAGCAACGTTTCAATTACTTCCTGCTGAAAGAGGAAATTGTATTAGGGTTTAGACTGTGATGACGGCAGCCTCTCTTTTTACATAATACTGTGTGAGGTAAAGTCTCAAGCCCATATATGGAGGTTTGCTCCTTGACGCAGCATGCCCGGGTTCCACTCCGACCTGCGGCCCTTTGCTGCATGTCATTCCCCCTCTCTCTCCCCTTTCGTGTCTTCAGCTGTCCTGTCAAATAAAGGCCTAAAATGCCCAAAAAAGTGAAACGATTTGTCATAAACCAAGTAACAATAGTGTTAGCCACGATGCTAACGGCATTGATAACTAAGCCAAACGGTGCTGCCACTACTATTTTAGTGATTTAAAAGCAACCTGTTTCTTGCAGATTGTCACGTTACTGAGAATACAGCTGTCAGAAGGTAATATATGAAGGCAAAGCTAACTCTGACAGCTGTAGGGCAGCTAACGTCAACTTTAGCTGTCTCCATGAAGCTCCCAGCTAAGCTCCTATAACTTGCGACGCAGTTAGGAAACCAGAACCAGCTAACTATTGATAACATAAGCATTTTGGCCCGGTGGATGTCGATTTTAAAAAGTCGTGTTAAAACTATTTCCTATCCTTCTTCCGATTTCCAGCCGCAGCCTGTCACTCTAAAGCATTGAGTATCAAAAAATGCCCCATCATTCAATACTCAATTTCAATACCTAAGGAGTAAATCTCATCAGTCAGTGAGCCAATAAGCACGCAGCATGCTTCTACCAAGATCTAATAATGTCTGTGATTGGCTGTCTGACGTTACACATCGTAGAAACACCCAGGAAAAACTCTACGTTACTCACAGAGACGGGGCTCACGTAGTAGGAGCTGACAAATAAATAAAAAGATTTGAGCCGTATGTGTATTGTCATTTCTTTTTGTTAAAATGGATTTTATAAAATTGGTATCAAAAACCGTATCACTCAGGAACCGGTATCAAAGTCACAGTTTTGGTATCGATACCGGTATCGAAAATATTTAAATTACGATACCCAGCCCTAAGTTTGGGTTTATCCTGCAGAATCTGCAGCTTTTCAAGATGCTCTTAGCCTTCTCCGAGTTTGTCAGAGGCTAACCTACAATCATTTTTATCGAGTCTTCAGTCATGATGCTTTTGGGGAAATGAGGCCCAGCCAAATGACGCTTCTGTAGTTTGGCTAAACTGTGACCTCTGACCTCCCGGTTGAAGCAACCCTTTACAGATGAGCACATTATTTCTGCTGTAGCATTTTGCCAGCAAAGCGTAAAGATAGATGCGATGTTATACAACCCTGACAAGGACACAAAGCACCTGATTCATAACCGGAGGGTCACAAAGTTAAATGCTATTTGAACCATTTTATCAGATAATGATACAAATGAAATGCTAAACTATCTTACAGAAGCAACGCGGACATTCTTCAGCATGCATTTTTCTATTTAGTTTTAAATCAGATTACAGGAAGAATGTCTCACTTCAGGATGATTATTGAGAGCTTGTGTCTGTACGAACTCACTGAAAAACAAATGTACAAACACCTACCGCTGTGGAGGACCTAACTGGAATGATGTAGTGTGGAAGAAAAACTGAGAATGAACCAGCATGTTAACATGAAGCTGAGCCATTAATCAGCCGCAGGTTGGTTTGTTCTTCTTCTCTCCTTTTCACCTCCCAGAGGACCGAGGCGAGATGGAGATGATGTAATCACCATCTGCTCGCGTGGCCGTGCGACATACGTTTGTTGTGGAGATGGACTGGAGCATGACAGCATACAGCGATACATTCCATTTCTGTCAGACGGAATTTACTCTCTCCTTTGATCCAGCGTGCTTTTTCCGAGTTCATTTTATGTATTGCGACAGCGATATAAACCCGAGGAGAAGTGGAGGAGAGGAAGCAAAAAGCAGAAAGAGAAGAGGAAAAACAAGCAGCCTTGGGGGTGGGGGGGGGGGGATTTGATATGACAAGTTTGCCATATCAACTTAAAACATGACGATATGTCAGATATGTCAGTGTTTCTGCTGCGCCAAAGTGACTGAAAAAAAAAACAGTTATTACAGAAAGAAAATGGATGAAGACCTAACTTTATTAAATCGCATGAAAACAACACCAGGCTAATACAGTATAACCACACAGACCTCTACAAAGTCAGACTGCTCCCTTGTAACTCAAAATATCTCCGTTCTTGGCTGAGATGGACGACATAGCGTTGCATAAATTAGCCAGCAGCTAGTGGCTTAATACCGACAAAACACCACAGTAAATTTCAGCCTGCATGCACGTTTTTTCTCTCTCATAAAAACAAATATTCGAATCCCACAATTGAGAAAGGAATACCTACCCATCGAACGAATATTCGAATATTGGGATCTAGCCCTAGTAAAAAGGTAGACCGCGTCAAAAACAAACTTAATTCACAACGCAAAGCAAGTCCTAACTACTGTACATATTGAAATATAACTTATAGCGCCACGTAACGCCGCGTTCAGAGGTCATGGTCATTTAACATACTTCTGTGAGATCAGGTTTTGGAAAATGCAGGCTGCATTACAAAGTGAACTAAAGTAACCACAGTCAAAAAGATAAAAGGAAGCGTCACGGTGGCGACAGCTCTGACCCTGCCAAGCACCGGACACGGCCATCCATCTCAGGCTGAAAGCCGCGTTGGGATGTGGGCACCATTTTGGGGCGGACGGGGATTCCTCTAGAGGGAAAAGACAGGAAGAGTGGAAAATGCCAACCAGGGCTTTGAAGGTTCAGCTCTGCTGTCTCAGACATCCCCCGAACCAACAGGGACATGTAATAACTGTTGTGTGATATCTTGAACTCACAATGTAATATGTTTTTCTTTGCTTTATCTAATTCAACTTAGTGATTTTACTACATTTCCCAAAGTACCTTTAGAGACAACCACACATTGGTTGAAATCAACTCTTTATCCCGTCTCTTAGAATAACCTCCTGTAAAGCTCCACTCTCATTCCCTCCTCATCTTTGACAAGTTGCCTGTTGCTTGTGTAACTAACTCAGTCACATTACCAAGTGGATCTTATGGACAGATAACATTAACTTGAAATGACTGAGGCCGGGGCAAATCCTCTTAAAACCCAGAAAAACTGCTCACACTAGAGGTTAGTAAGCACAGCATGAAGGGGGGGGATTTAAAAACATGACATCACAGAGTGGAATCCAGTAATGTTCTTATATTATTTGATTTTCAAGGTAACTCCATTCTATCAGAAATAGAAAATAAAACATGATTCCTGCAAAGGATTTGTGTCAGAAACTTTTATCAACCTTTGCCAAAAGTCATTGTGCACTGACATCTCTTTAGATTTTAGCCCTCAAACAAAGAATATACATTTATATAAAATAAACATTTAAAAAAGGAGGAAACCAAGGGTTTTAAATGTTGATCCTAATGAGACCACGCTCCTCACCTTCCGCTCTGGGTGTTGCTCTTGTCAAAATCCCTTCGCTACGGGAAACAACAACAACAAACTTCCAGCTAGCAAGCCACATGCTGAAAATGGCATGTTTTGAAGATAATGTGCATCAAGCAACAAGGTAGGCCTGCTTGATTCTTTCGGTAAATGATTGTAAAGATTTATAATGTGTTTACGGCATTTACTTTCTAACTGGGATGTTTTTTGTGCCATTTTCTTTTGCCGGGTGCAAATGTTCCACCAAAACAAGTTCCTTCCCGAGGCTGTTTTGCAAAGCCGGCGATGCTGCATCCAGCGCCTAGCGCCGCCCAAGACGATTGTGAATGGTTTAGAGAAATGCAAACATTCCAGAGCGTTTTTGTTTCTCCTATCCTGGAATGGATCTGTGATGTAGCCAACAACAGAAAACTCTGATTAGACAGATAGTCTAGCTAGCTGTCGGAGGAGCAGTTAACCATAGTCCTCGTAAACCGACCGGAGCTTAGAATGTCAACACAAAGAAAGCGGAAGGGGACGGACATCCGGCTGAAAATTAGGGACATCTGGCGGAATTTCCGGTGGCACCTGAATAATCCCGGAAATTAAACGTCGTCGATATAGACGACTTGTGACCTAAATCCCCCGAAAGTGACGTGGCTGAACTAGCATCCAGATCTCAGGTTATGTCAGAGACAGTCTGCTGCGTGAGCCAAGAGTTGAGAACGATCCTCCAGCCTCACAAGTCAGTAAATCAGCCAGACGCTGATGTTAGATGTTAGTTAGGAGATCCATCATGAAGTCCCAAACGCTGACATGCACTGGACGATGAATACATGTGGACAGACTGAATGACAATGCCTCTCTTTGCTTTGCACTTTTTTGCACATTTTTCCCATGAGGGAGTAAAGAAGATTTAGGGGCAACAGACTTGCCAAGAATAATACAGCTTCAATTTTTCAAAGAAAAAAAAAAAAAAAAAAAAAAGAGGTATGCCTGGCTCTCTTGTGACTGAATTTCTGACAGACTTCACACAACATAAACACGAAGACAGAGCAAAGGAGAGAGAGAGAGAGGCGGGAGAGAGTACAAGATGGAAAGAGTCTCGTCCATGTTTCCACTGTTTTCCTTCCCGCTCTTCGCCTCAGATTTACATGGCTAAACACTGAGGGTTAAGAAGTGGGAATCCTGTGGTTTTCCTGTCATAATTCAAAGAAAAGGTCTTCCCAGGACAGCGGGGATCCGTCGACACCACACACAGATGCAGAAATCACGCACATACCTCGACAAACATGCAAAAGTGCGTTTTAACTGAACAGAAAACCCTACACAGATGTTATCCGTCCTTCTCGAAGCCAAGAATGATTAGCATCTCTTCGGCTACTGATTAACTAGCTTCTTAACCACATCCCCCCCTCTGCATGCTGGTATCTCTGCTCTTATCACTTAGCTTTCACTTTTACAGGAGCAACAACTATACCATTTTTCCAGACCCAAAGCACTAAATGATCATTACTCCCATTACAAGTAAAATGTTATGCATTCACCTTTTAGAGGAGGGAGGAAGGAACAAGACTGATAGTGTCAGGTGAAAAGATCAGATGTAAAAGAAAGGAAGAGATAGAAATTAAAAGATGTGTACATCTTATAAGCTCAGAGGATAACGCTGGTGTTAGCTATATTTTTCTTATTGTCAACAAACCAACAAGGCTTTCGTTTTTCTCTCAATACTTCCTGACTTTTCTGTGGCGCTCAGCCACAAACCCGTTGCTTTCTACTTAAGTAGTGACGATGTGGATTTATTTTTTACCTTAAGCAAAATGCAAATGAATGGGTACTGTAGCTTTGAGAAAACTTTTTAGGCACCGACCGAATTGCCTCTAAAGTATCGAGTATCGAAAAAAATGCCACGTCATTCAATTCTAATTTCTATACCTGAGGGGTAAAACTCATCAGACTCAGTGAGCCAATAAGCATGCAGCGTGCATCTATCAATCAATCAAACTTAATTTGTATAGCACTTTTCAAAAAGGTCATGGAACACAAAGTGCTTCACATTATAAAAACAGACAATTTCACCCCCACCACAGACACGCATGCACGCATACACAGATTTAATGTAAAAGGCAATCAAAGCATGAGGTGTTGAAACATGATCATGAACCAGCATAAAACAAGCAAAACCCACACTTGCACTAGAGGCGGAGCAAGGTCTTAAAGGGAAGTAAAGATTAAAATAAATAACAACGGTAGAAAGATGAAAATAAAATAATGAAATAAAAGTAATCAAAATAAGAGAATAGGAGAGTAAAATAGAATACCAAGATTTAATAATGCTGGTGATCGGCTGTCTAACGTTACACATCGTAGAAACACCCAGGAAAAACTCTATGTTACGCACAGAGACGGGGCTCACGTAGTAGGAGCTGAAACATAAATAAAAAGATATCGTAATGGTGTAATGTTGTAATTTAATTTTGTTTTATAAAATTGGTATCGAAAAAAGTCACAGTATTGATACCGGTATCAAAATGTTTTTAACGATACCCAGCCCTATTGTCAACTATTAAAGTAATCGCCATCTATTTCGATAAGCGATTCATTGGTTTGTGTTATTATTTATGAAAAGAAGTAAAGAATTATCTGTTTCCAGTTTCTTAGATGCGAGTATTTTCTAGTTGCTTCACTCCTCTGTGACAGTAAACTGAATATCTTTGAGTTGTGGACAAAACAAGATATTTGAGGACGTCATCTTGGGCTTTGGGAAACACTAATCGACATTTTTCACCATTTTCTGGATCGAACAACTAATCGATTAATCGAGAAAATAATCAACAGATTATTGAAAATTAAAATAACCGTTAGTTGCAGCCTTACATTTGTTGGGACTATTTTCAGTTGCGGAGTAATAGACATTTGGTGCTCTAGTGGGGCTTGGGTCATAAGTGATGTAATATTAGTCAATATTATTAATAACAGGAAGATGTCACCCAGCGCAACAGTGTTTTTAGGAACAGTTGGAAGTGTTTTTAATAGTTTTTGGACAACAATGGCACTCTAAGGCACAGAGAAAGCAAATATGTCAGGCTCTGGTTACACCCACTCTAGTTATTTGGTTTTGTTCACAATAAGAACAATATCGAATGTCGTCAGAGGTATTGTTTAAGATGTGTTTTGAATAGGGCTGGGTAACGAATTCAATACTTTTAAGTCACTAACCAAACTGCCTCGAAAAATGCCCCGACATTCAATACCTAATTGGGGGAGAGGAGATTTGTGAGGGTGTCCAAACACTTAACATCATTTTTTTAAATGAATGAAAAACAATATTGATTTACACATCACACAAATACAAACTTTAACAACAGTTGAAAATAGGGGCAATATTGGGAGACTTTGGCTACATTGAGTAAGGTACGCAAACCGTTAGCGGAGCGTATGTGCCGCGGAAAGTATGTTTTAACTGGCTACACCTGAGGCGCACACACACGCCGTAGGGTTGTGTGAGTCACAGGCGAGACAGAGAGCTTTTGCTTTGGGATTGTTGTTGTTTCTTCAGTTTTTGGAGCCGGCACAGCGCTGTGAAAACGTCAATCTACAGTCAGCTGTTATCAGAGGACACAGGTGAGGGAAAACAAGAAAGACAAACAGAAACTCTCAAAATGAAACTGCCAATATTTTCCTGTATATCGGTAGTTTAATCTAAAAGAAATCCATTTCTGTGTAAAAGGGTCACACACGCCTCGCGTAAAAAATATAAATAGAAGACTGTCCTATTTTACGCTTGTAGGGCGGATCTCCGTGGAGCATACCAAATACAAATAGTAGAAAGCCTCCAAAAAGGAAAGTACTCTGGTACCATTACTTAAAACTTCACATAAGTAGTATTTGAATGATACGTATATTCTACCTCTGCTCTCCATCCCCAACTTCCATTAGCTGTTCAGTGACCAGTGAGTGGCATCTCCTGCAGCAACACAACAACTACCACAACAAATAAAATGCTTTTTCTTGCCACAGCCTCTGCCCTGTCAGGCTGCCACATGGCAAGCAGCATCACTGCTGTGAATCCCCACAGCTAACTAACTAATCCCTCTCTCCTCCATGTGGTGAGAAAATCATCTTTGAGAAAACAATCTGGAATAAAGATAGTAATAAAAAAACTGACGTCAAGAGATTTAACAATCTGCGCAGAGTACAGAATATCCTTCTCATGATATGCAAAATAACTTCTAAATCACACTTAATATACTAAAAATGGACACAAATATTCAGATAGATAGATGTTATCTTTGCACATGCACGTTAAAACCAAATGAACTGATTTAGGAGATTCCGTCCTATCTTTTTGTAGACATTTGTCGGTTTCTTTTTAATTCTGTTTTTCTTAACCAATACTCCTTATACTATTGTGTGCTGTACTCTAACTGTTTTACACGGATCAGTCTGTTCTGTTGTAGGTTGTTGTTTTGAGCTCTTGCACCCCATTTTTTATGTGGAACCGACTGCATATGGCAAATAAACTTGACCTGGCCTACAGTGTCAGTGTACCTACTGTACTATGGACTGACAAATCACAGCTTAAACCTCTTCATTCTAACCACTGAGTAGACTGTAGGGCCCACAGGGCCCACAGAAAAACCGACTAACTCAATATTTAGAGCTCACAGCACCAGTGTGCTTCAATAATGATCGAGGGTCACTTAAGCTTTTCTGGACGGGAAAACCAAAATCGAAAGTATTTGGTAAAGTTTAAATCATTTAGTTATTATTCTTTTGGGGCCAAAACTATTTCAAATGTAAGTAATTCATTTGGTGTCTTGAATTACACTGTTTTTATCTCTGTTAAAACAGTTATTATTGAAGGAAAGAAGGAAACAACAAAATGATGAACAAAGTAATTCACTGGACGCTTTTGTTCTGAGTCAAGTTCATTCATATAGGACTCATTTTCTGCAGTGAAGTTTGTGGACCTGCAGCTGGAAGTACCCACTGAAAGCTGGTTATATAACTGTGAGTGAGCACGACTGATGGGAGATTACACACTGTTTACGAGGACACCCTGAAGGCACTGGCACTGACTCCCAAACCACTGTAGCCACACACACACACCGGACACACACTGACACACAGACACACAGACGACTGCTGGCACACACCAGATGCAAAGAACCCTTGAAGGTATCACCAGAGTGCAGTGGAGAGAATGGATTAATGTTAGAGGTTAAAATAAAAGTGCTATTTTTGTGTCTGTCAGCAGATGTGAAATTATGGAAAACCTGGTGGAGATTTATAAAAACGTAGCGGGAAATCAAACCCACACGTTTGAACGCGAGTCAGTAAAAGTATGAACAACCATCCAGTTCATTCTGGATGATATTAAAAGTCATATCCTATCGCACACTTTTTTTTTTTTTTAATTCATAGCCATTTTTATGAGAATTCATGACGTACATCTGGTGATAACATTAAAGATGCAGTAGGTAAGTCTTATAAAACTAACTTTCTGTCATATTTGTTCCAGTAGAACTACATGAATTATGTAATATAAAAAAAAAAAATCCAGCTCCTCTGGCACCACCTACAGCCTGTAGTGCGATTGGCAAAATTCCACCACTCCCGGTTGATTTTTTTCCAATCAGGGCCACAGGGGGGGGGGGTCTATCTGCCTGTCAATCACTGCTCAGGCACGCACACGCATATAAGAGCGTTCTCCCCTCCCCCCTCCCTGCAGAAAGGTTTCCCAAAAAGCCGGTGAATATTGGAGTGGCTTTTCAGAGGTGGCGTGAGCTCCAGGATTTTAAAGATCTGAAGAACGATGCAGATGTAGCCACATTTATTCTCGACAGGTAACATAATTACCATGAATGATTTATCTTTCACTTGGTTATTAGTAGTCAAAAGTCCACAAAGCTACGTTGGTGAGGATAATAGTAACGTTTGCACAGTGGTCGGTCTGACATGATGCTGAAATGTAAAACAGTAGTTCCTGTGTTTTTCTGTAGATATTGGTATCTGCTACTGTACTGGATGTAAGATTAATCAACTTGTCATTTTGGCCAATATAACAAAACCAAATTTTGCTAGCATTCGACAACTACATATCCCTCGAGTCTTAGCCACTCACAAACTGTCAAAGCCTCATGGGACTTGTTGACAGTTCAGCTGCATTTCATTCTTTATTCTTTATTTTAGTAACGGTGCTGACAAAACGCATTCATGTTCTTGTTGTCGTAACAATCAAGTATCAAAAAGTGAGGAGGACACGCTGTTGGACGCTGTCCTCCTCTTGTACTTCAATGCCTGACGAATCTATCTCTTTCTCTCCCTGACCCTGTCTTTCACTGGTTGAAGCCTGAAAATATTGTAAACAAATTAATAACATAACTAATTCCACTGGTCGGACTGTTCAGTGGAATTAGCTGGTCCTCATCCTCAACATGTGCCTTTTTCAGTCGCGGAAAATACTTTTCAATACTCAGCCAGAGTAAAAAATGACGTAACAGTATTTATAATACGTTTATTTGATTCACAGCTGCTACATATTGACATTGACCTTGACAACCCAACTGCATTTTACCGCAAACTTGCAAATAGTTAACTTTCTAGAGCAGGTACAATCGCTTGTTTGCTTTGTGTGTGTGTGTGTGTGTGTGTGTGTGTGTGTGTGTGTGTGTGTGTGTGTGTGTGTGTGTGTGTGTGTGTGTGTGTGTGTGTATGTGAGCGAGACACAAGTGACAGATAGACAGAGGAGAACAGGGAAAGGAAATGCAGAAGAACGTGTTTTAAATAGCGTTTAAAAAAAAAAAAAAGAATAACGCAATGTGTGGCAGCTGGTGTTGCTAGTGCGGCACACCGCCACACATTAGTCTATGTGTGGGAAACACTGTATTGAAAAAAAATAAGTTGCTATGCCAAACGCCAATACAACAGCAGAAGAAGAAGAACACGCATAGACAGTGAAGCACATAAACGCT
This sequence comes from Perca fluviatilis, assembly GCF_010015445.1. Classification (NCBI taxonomy): domain Eukaryota; kingdom Metazoa; phylum Chordata; class Actinopteri; order Perciformes; family Percidae; genus Perca; species Perca fluviatilis. Next base: position 22,455,024 of record NC_053125.1, on the reverse strand, counting down.
AACAAACGTCGGATAAACAACGTAATCACGGGGGTGGTCCCTGATATTCCCAGGTGTTATGAAAGGACCATTTTTTGACACCCGTGATGTATAAAAGAGGCGTGACACACAGCTGGAATACACAAACCATGGCAGATGTGCCACACGGCATATTTAATTGACTTAACTTTAAAATGACAGCTCTGAAGCGGAGATGTCTCATTTTGTTTTATGTCTGTTGCCTCGACTCCTCTCTCCTCTTTTTTCTTAGTTTTGAGGAAAGGAATTGAAGATGTACAAACTGAGAAATGAGAAGAGGGGCTGAACAAAATAATAGAATCAAATGTTGCAGACTAAAAAAAAATCAGTCCAACAGACAAAACAATATTAAAAACAGATAACACTAAAAAGTCCAGAAAGAGCAACAGCGAAAACTGCCAATGGAGCAGTTTACCATCAAATGATCAATCAAAACAGATGTATGTAATCAATTCTGTAAGAAAAGGTTTACAAAAAATAGGGTGGAAAGTTCACCCAGAAAACCAGCACACTTTGAAATGAATTACAACTTTTCCACGTTATAGGAGAAGTTCTCCTGTCAGGGCAACGCTGAAAATTCACTGAATCGAATTTGGGAGATTGAAATAGCATTAATAAATAAAGTGTCCATTCAACTTTTACTATTGCTGTCCTATAAAATCTAAAATTCTGAATAAAAAGAATTGTACAAAGTGACTCCTACCTTAACGAGACTGACTTTCATTGTGCCACAAAGGATTTGTACGCCTCCCTGACTGTGTTGTGGTAAAAACTAGAAATGAGCAGTACTCTCTTCTGCGTGTATCTTTCTATCTGAGCCAGTAGGAAACCGTGAGATGGACTGCAGGTGACACCAGAGAAGAGGAGTTGGTGGGATCTGATCCTAAACCAGCAGAGATATGGCTCCAGAGCCCGGGGGTCGGAAATGAGCCAGTCACACCCACGTTTCTTCTCCCCCCTCTAAATCGTCAGCATTTCAACGTAACACACTTTGTGCCTTTATCTTCATCTCCCCTACTCATCACATTTGGTGCTCATTGTAAATCCTAGCATCCAAGATGTTAGGTAATATGCACACACCGGCAGAAGAAATCATCGCACACATATTTCCACACACAGACTGCAGATCATTTGGTTTCTTCACATACTTTTCTAAGTACGAGCAAAGTAAAAGCCACACAGGCACATATTTGCCAAATGCAATACGTCTCACAGCAGTAACTCAGCCAAAAGCAAATACTCCTTCTAGATATATTTGGACTTAAAAATACTCTCTGTATGCATTTACAGTTAAATAAAATTCCTTCTTGATGCATTTATACTTCAAAAAAATAACCCACACTGATGCATTTAGACTAAAAAACTACTCCTTTATGCATTTACAGTTAAATAATATTCCTTCTTGATGCATTTAGAGTTAAAAAAAAATATTCCTTTTTGATGCATTTACAGTTAAAACACTGCTCTATGATGCATTTAGAGTTAAAAATATTCCTTCTTGATGCATTTACAGTTAAAACACTGCTCTATGATGCATTTAGAGTTAAAAAATATTCCTTCTTGGTGCATTTACATTTAAAAAAACTACTCAAATACGTCTTACTGATGCAATTAGACTTGACAATACTGATACTAATATCCTGATACATATAGTTAAAAACGAATTTATACGAATACGAATATATACAAGATCTTTTTTATTTTCTTATTTATTTGAGCTATTTTATAATTCACGGTTTGTTTTACTGTTAAGCACATGTGACTTTGTGCAATACTAATAGATACTAAAGAAGAGCACGACTTCAAGAGAAGTGAATTTGTCTTACAGGGTAAATACATGTCGTAAATAAGTAGTAGGGTAGTGTAACCACAGACTGGAGTTCAACAACAAGCAGCTTCCTCATTGAACCTCGCGGTGAACACAGCCAAAACAACATGCACGCTAGCTTTCTGTCTGTATGTAAATATCAAGAGAGAAAGTTTGATTAAAGCATGTAGACAATTCTTACCAGGGTAACTTTTTTCTGTCCAGTGGGAAGGCTTCAAACGTCAAAACATGTAGAGTAATCACCTCTGTCTTTTGCATGCATACTTCTTTACAGTAGAGAAGCATGGATGTATTAAGACAACAGGAAACATGACGAGATCACATTAGCTTCCTCTTCTCTTATCTCTGTGGTAGGCTGCTTTTCTGAACATTAATGTAATTCAGAGACGTTTATGTAAAGGCTTATTGTTCATGTGCAGGAGAGATTTTCTAACATCAGACAACGCCAGAACGAGTTCTGTGCCGCGGTGCGCCGGTGTCAGAGGTAAATGTTTGTGTGCAGTAGCAGGTACATAAAGGTGATGGTGATCGGTGATTGGCTCTTGTGTTGGCGGGAGTTAAAGCAACAGGTGTACTTGATTGGCTGAAGTGAAGCAGGAGGCAGAACCCTGTGAATTTTAAACTGGTTGGACAATTAGGAGAGGCAGGGAACCATATGAATATGAATAACAGCCGATTGGGAGTTACTGATGAATTTTATCCCGTTTACACGTACATGGTTATTTTGAAATTGTTCATTTGTGCCCTTCATTTTCACCCAAATGGAGAATTCGCCTCTGAAAACGATTCTTTCTAAAAACTCCGGCCAGAGTGGAAATGTGGGAAAACTTTGTTTGCACGTTTGCATGTAAACTGAGACAAACGCTTAAGCCAAAGGATTTCTAATATAGGAAGAAGTTCCACTCCCTCGTTACTTCCGGCTTCTGAACTGGTTGCAGTACCACCAGAGTTCCATATAGGGGGCGCTCACAGGCCAGTGCAGAATGAATGGGGCTCAATGGAGTTATACCCCTCAAAATCCACTTTTCTCAGGACATAATGTTTTGTCTAGTAATTTGAATGTTGCATTCGAAAGGGGAGGCTAAGAAAATACACACTGCTTGGTGTTCGAAGTCGTTTTTTTGTTCTAAAAAGCATTTTAAAATGTCAATGACGTCATACACATATAAGGCCAGAGATACTGCTTTACGGCAAGCTCTGAGTCGCTTCCTTTGTTCTCTCGAGGCATCGACAACACAGCTAACAGGTAAGGCTCTCCCTGTCAATACACATGCTAGAAAGAGGTTTGCTAATGTTTTAAAGACCACGCCGAAATATTCACTCTGACATTCTGGCTCTGCTTTAGATGCCGTCAAGGGGGATCTCCGATCGTAATCAGACCTTCACTGACCAATCAGCATTCATTAGCTGAATGCTAGCGTGTTATGGGCAACAACGACTCACCCTGTAAGAAATCAAAAGTACATAAGTACTCGTTCATTCAACTTTCGACCTATAACCCATGTTGAACTTGCAAAAACTAAAATCAAATCTGACGTTTCTCAACAACAATCAGGCGAAAGAGACACATTTAGCCGTCTAGCTCCATAGAGTCCCATTCATTTTGCTATGGACCGCGATCACCCCTAGTGGAACTCTGGTGGAACTGCAACCAAATTCGGTACAACGGGGCTGAATAGGGAGTGGAACAGCTTTCCGTAGACCGGCTTTGCATAAGCTTAAGCAGCCGAAGAAGTGAGGAAGAGAAGAGAGAGGAAGTGATTCGTTGCTATTTTCGGGATTCTGATTGGCTACCGTGGGCTTGAGCTTCTCGTTACACTGCCACCTACAGGTTTGGCATGCTCTTGACGACATTGACGGCATATATACACGGATACACCTAAACAAACTGAACAAAACTGACAGCTGTGCACGATGTTATTACAGAGAGGTTGAAATGTCCGTTTATGAAAATAGCTGGCCACGTGTAAACATAGCATTAGTTTTTCATGTTTTCTTACTTATCTAGTAACTTTCATCTAGTCATAAAGATTTTTTTAATTTTTTTGGTTTGGATTAATGTTTTTGCTCTTTACCTTGGAAACAGCAGAGAACAACACAGTTTGGATATTTTGAAGTGGGGTTGTATGAGGTACTAATTCATAGTCAGTGCATTACTAGTCTCCCATTACCACCCCTATCTCCACAGTGCTGGGGAGGAAGATATTGCTACATCACAGATACATTCTGGGATAGTATCCCAACGCTTCCGAATTCCCGAACGCTTCGACGGTGGCTCTGCAAAATGGTCTCGGGAAGGAACTTGTTTTGGTGGAACATTTGCATCCCGCAAAAGAATACGCCACATATAATATTAAATTAAGTCAACTGTTCACATAATTCAATAACGTGAGCTATTTAAATTAGCTGGATACATGGTTAAACGTAATTTGCTCTTAACTACAATAACAATATGCTCTTGCCAGTGTGTACGGCATCCATAGTCAACCTCTCCAATCGATCCCTAAACATCCCCGTTAGATATAAACAGGGCTTTGAATTAATTTTTGTAAACACCAGCCAACATGGCTAATACATTTTTAAAGTAACCAGCCAATCAGATTTTGCACTAGCCAATTTTTATCTCCAGGGATACTAAAACAGATTATGAGTGCCGTGCTGAATGCATTTAAGCAATCATGTTTCTTTAAAAATATGTGTTTGGGTTGATGGTTGGTAGATAAATAAACATTTACATTTACTTTTCCTAACTAACTTGAATACTTAATTTCAGCTTCTCTGGTTTGTCTAGCACAGTACCATTCATTTACAAGCGCAACACACCCCAAACCGTCCAAATTTCTTGCTGGAAAACAGACCAATCTGTAAACACTGACTTGTTGGATCGTTTTAAACAAACGATTTAAACAAACGATTCGCTTCATTCATCACCGGCCAAATTGGCTCGTAACTTTACAATGTTATACTAGCCAAAGTACATTTTTACCAGCATTTGACGGGTTGGCGTGTGTCAATTTAAAGCCCTGGATATAAATGCCGTAAACATGTTTGTAAATCTTTACAATCATTCACCCAAAGAACCAAGCAGGCCTGCCTTATTGCGTGATTCAACTTTTCGTCAAAACTTGCCATTTTCAGTGTGTAACATTAGCTCGCTAGCTCGGAGGTTGTTCTTGCTGTGAAGCCGACAAAGCTTGTCAGGCAATGTACTTCCGTTGATCCATAGTCAGTCAGAAGCAGACAGGATTACTGACACCCAAGATAAACTATGTACTGCTGTGGACCGGGGCTGCAGCAAGACAGATAGCTAGAAAAGTAAGCATCCTTTATCTTTGAAGTATTTACTTGACATGTGATCACCTCACAAACAACAACAGCATGAAAACCTATACCACAGCAATGCAACAAGTCACTGCATCAGGTGCAGAGGTCAAAGCCACTGCATCCAGTACATAAATACGACCAAGTCTCACATACTTGGACCTTTAAATGGGATTTGTCCACTTCATGGAGCCAAATACAGTTCCAGACTCATATCCACAAATCAAAAAGATAGGCAAGAAATGTGATTGAGCCATACAAGCTGCACATAACCGTGACAGAGGCGAGGGGGAGACAGATGGGGAGAAAGGTTCAACTGAGAGCAAAAAACAAGAGATGACAGATGGGCAGATGCAGAAATAATAGTTTGAGAGAAAAGTGATGCAGCTGTCTGGTAATGTTTAAGAGGAAGGAAAAACAGAGAGATTCACGGTGCATGGCACTTAAGTAGGGTATTGTATGAATAAAAACATGATATGGATATCTGGTACCACATACAAAAACATCCATAAGTGTACATACAGAAAATGAAAATAGAATTATTGTTTTACAGAAGTCCAAATTTAAGCAGAACATTTCCTAGTTCCAGCTCCAGGCTTTGCAGCTTGTCTGTCTTACGTATGTGATATTAAAAATCTTTTGGACTTTTGTCACCTTAAACTCTAGATCTTAAATTCTCACTATTTCTAGACGTGTTATAGATGAAATGATTAGTCAGAAGAAAAAGTAATGAAAAAAAAAATCTGCAGATTAATTTCTAGTAAATAATTCAGTAAAATAAGTTGTTATTTTCATGCTTTTAAACCTGTATTCGTTGCTGTTTTGGTCACTTTGGGATAAGCTGTTAGCACAACATTGACATAACATCACCTTATAGGGTTGATATGGTGAACATGTTGCCTACTTACACATCCCGCAAACATGGAGCAACATTAGCATTCTTTTTGTGCCTGCACACCTGATTAAGCTCAATGTTTACTCTCTGTTTTTGGTCTCCACCAACTCCAAAAAGAAAGATTTGTCTGTTTAGCTGATAAGTAGTCTATATCCATGACGTTAAACTTCCGGGATTGCTCCCGTGCTGCCGGAAATTCCGCCGGATGTCCCTCTTTATGGCCCGATGTCCGGTAACTTCCACTTTCTTTGTGTTGTAATTCTAAACTCCGGTGGATTTCTGAGGACTATGGTTAACCGCTCCTCAGATCTCTGCAGGGTAAATGCAGACAGCTAGCTAGACTATCTGTCCAATCTGAGTTTTCTGTTGCACGACTAAAACAACTTTTGAACGTACACGTTCCACCAAAACAAGTTCCTTCCCGAGGCTATTTTGCAGCAGCACCGAGGCTCCGTGCGGTGCTCAGCAACGGCCAAGACGGATTGTAATTGGTTTAAAGAAATGCCAATAAACCAGAGCACGTTTTTCTTCCATCCCGGAATGCTGTGTAGACTAGCCAGACCCTCCTCCGCAGCGCTGTGGAGGAAGGTCTGGCAATGCGAGACTAGATGCTAAGTGCTCCAGTCTGTTAACCAGCAGAGAGTGTTTTAGCTAAAAACAACACTACGAGGTTGATGAGAGCGGTGAGAGTCACCCAAAGTATTAAAGCTGCATGGTCGTAAAACCAAAACAACGAGCTGAACAAGCCGACATTACGGTAATCTGAAGGTCGGTAGATCATTCTGTGTGGGTTAATTACAACATAGTCATTTGATCCAGTATTAATATAAATAAGTCTTGATTAATGCAGCTTCAAAGGGGTTTAGAATGTGATTGTGCATTGCTGGCATTAAGTTTCAACATGCTTCTGCGCCATTAATAATGTTACTATGCACTAAGTCAACGCACATTACAGTGAAGTTTAACAGACTGCGGGTTGAAAGCAGTATTGAGTATCAGCAATCATTTGTCTTACTAAAGATAAGACATTCACATAGGAAAGGTTTATAGGAAGCTGTTTAAAGACAATAAATGGATTTTACATTATCAAGCAGAACTACAGGTATAATTAGTATTGATTCAGACCATTCGTTTGGAGTACCTGGAAAGAAATAATCAAGATAAATTGTCTG